>NC_091458.1:7376663-7550659 GCF_027789765.1 Dendropsophus ebraccatus | reverse complement strand
GTAACGATTAACGATCTCAAACGACCGCTATTGCGAAAGACCTGAAAACGTTCACTCATTTCCATGGAACGATAATCGTTACTTATGATCGTAATTGCGATCACTTTTCTTCGCCATTTATTCGCTATTGCGTTCGTATCTATTGCAAACGACCGAACGATGTCTTATTCAATGCGAACATTTTGCGAACGTTTTGCGAACGAGCAACGATAAAAATAGGTCCAGGTCTTATAAAGCGATCAGCGATTTCTCGTTCGGTCGTTAATCGTTAACTGCATTTCAACCAAACGATTATCGTTTAGATTCGAACAATTTAACGATAATCTGAACGATAATCGTCCAGTGGAATAGGGCCCTAACTGCCATGTGTGGTAGGTGACCTAGTGTAACCGCCATGTGTGATAGGTGACCCAGCACCCAGTGTAACCGCCATCTGTGATAGGTGACCCAGCACCCAGTGTAACCGCCATCTGTGATAGGTGACCCAGCACCCAGTGTAACCGCCATCTGTGATAGGTGACCCAGCGCCCAGTGTAACCGCCATCTGTGATAGGTGACCCAGCACCCAGTGTAACCGCCATCTGTGATAGATTGCCCAGCACCCAGTGTAACTGCCATGTCTGATAGGTGATCCAGTACCCAGTGTAACTGCCATCTGTGATAGGTGACCCAGCACCCAGTGTAACCACCATGTGATAGGTGACCCAGCACCCAGTGTAACCACCATGTGATAGGTGAACCAGCACCCAGTGTAACCGTCATGTGTGATAGGTGACCCAGGACCCAGTGTAACCACCATCTATGATAGATGACCCAGCACCCAGTGTAACCGCCATGTGATAGGTGACCCAGCACCCAGTGTAACTGCCATGTCTGATAGGTGATCCAGTACCCAGTGTAACTGCCATGTGTGATAGGTGACCCAGTGCAAACATGTGTGATAGGTGACCCAGCACCCAGTGTAACCGCCAGGTGTGATAGGTGACCCAGCACCAAGTGTAACCGCCATGTGATAGGTGACCCAGCACCCAGTGTAACCGCCATGTGTGATAGGTGACCCAGCGCCCAGTGTAACCACCATGTGATAGGTGACCCAGCGCCCAGTGTAACTGCCATGGGTGATAGGTGACCCAGCGCAACCACCATGTGTGAGAGGTGACCCAGCGCCAAGTGTAACCGCCATCTATGATAGGTGACCCAGCGCCCAGTGTAACTGCCATGTATGATAGGTGACCCAGCACCAACTGTAACCGCCATGTGTGATAGGTGACCCTGTGCAACCATGTGTGATAGGTGACCCAGCGCCCAGTGTAACCACCATGTGATAGGTGACCCAGCGCCCAGTGTAACTGCCATGTGTGATAGGTGACCCAGCGCAACCACCATGTGTGAGAGGTGACCCAGCGCCAAGTGTAACCGCCATCTATGATAGGTGACCCAGCACCCAGTGTAACCGCCATCTATGATAGGTGACCCAGTGCCCAGTGTAACTGCCATGTGTGATAGGTGACCCAGCGCCCAGTGTAACTGCCATGTGTGATAGGTGACCCAGTGCAACCATGTGTGATAGGTGACCCAGCGCCCAGTGTAACCTCCATCGGTGATACTCACAGTACGCAGAGGGCGTACGCCCCGGTGACGCTCTCGCTGTCTCGCACCAGGAAGCTGCCGTCTCTCCCGGCCTTGGCCAGTAACTCCTCGGCAGCGGCCCGGCTCAGGTCTCGGTGGTACCAGGGCAGCGCCATGTTCCCTGCGGTGCCCCCCGACGCTCCGCTGCAGCTCGATGCCATGGCCGCTCAGTACAACAAAAAATCCAAATCGGAGAATTTAGAATAATACAAAAAAAAATTTAAAAAAAAGAAAACATAAAAAAATTCTAAATAAAAATCTCAGGATAGAGATAAAAAGTTCCCCCAAAAAAGTTACAAAGTCTCAAGAAGCTCCGGGAGGATCGAAGCCGGGCCCGGGGGGGGGGGGGAGGGGGGCACCCCGGGAATCCTGCATCACCCGTCACCGGGACACAGGGGGCGCTGCTGCCGTCACCGGGGGCTGGGGGGGCACATCCCGGGCACTGCCAGCCGCCCTGCGCCCATCCCGCCGCCGCCGCCACAAAACCTCCGCTCCGACCCCAGCCTGAAAGAGGAAACGCCAGACCGAGAGCCGCCCCTCCCCCGCCCCCTCCCGGACATCAGCGGCAGCGGGCACAGCGCCACCGCGTGTCTGCAGGGGGGAACTGCACCCTGAGCTACTCAGTACAGGCTGTACACTATACTGTATATACACACACACTGTACACTATATATACACACTGTACACTATACATTATATATACACACACTGTACACTATACTGTATATACACACACTGTACACTATACTGTATATACACACACTGTACCCTATACTGTATATACACACACTGTACACTATACTGTATATACACACACACTGTACACTATATACACACACTGTACACTATACTGTATATACACACACACTGTACACTATACTGTATATACACACACTGTACACTATACTGTATATACACACACTGTACCCTATACATTATATATACACACACACTGTACACTATATACACACAATGTACACTATACTGTATATACACACTGTACACTATATACACACACTGTACACTATACTGTATATACACACACACTGTACACTATATACACACACTGTACACTATACTGTATATACACACACACTGTACACTATATACACACACTGTACACTATACTGTATATACACACACTGTACACTATACTGTATATACACACACTGTACACTATATATACACACTGTACACTATATACACACACTGTACACTATACTGTATATACACACACACTGTACACTATACTGTATATACACACACACTGTACACTATATACACACACTGTACACTATACTGTATATACACACACACTGTACACTATATACACACACTGTACACTATACTGTATATACACACACACTGTACACTATATACACACACTGTACACTATACTGTATATACACACACACTGTACACTATATACACACACTGTACACTATACTGTATATATACACACACACTGTACACTATATACACACACTGTACACTATACTGTATATACACACACACTGTACACTATATACACACTGTACACTATACTGTATACACACACACTGTACACTATATACACACACTGTACCCTTTACATTATATATACACACACTGTACACTATACTGTATATACACACACACACACACTGTACACTATATACACACACTGTACCCTATACATTATATATACACACACTGGACACTATACTGTATACACACACACACACTGTACACTATATACACACACTGTACCCTTTACATTATATACACACACACTGTACACTATATACACACACTGTACACTATACTGTGTATACACACACACTGTACACTATATACACACACTGTACACTATACTGTATATACACACACACTGTACACTATATACACACACTGTACACTATACTGTATATATACACACACACTGTACACTATATACACACACTGTACACTATACTGTATATACACACACACTGTACACTATATACACACTGTACACTATACTGTATACACACACACTGTACACTATATACACACACTGTACCCTTTACATTATATATACACACACTGTACACTATACTGTATATACACACACACACACACTGTACACTATATACACACACTGTACCCTATACATTATATATACACACACTGGACACTATACTGTATACACACACACACACTGTACACTATATACACACACTGTACCCTTTACATTATATACACACACACTGTACACTTTATACACACACTGTACACTATACTGTATATACACACACTGTACACTATACTGTATATACACACACTGGACACTATACTGTATATACACACTGTACACTATACTGTAGATACACACACACTGTACACTATATACACACACTGTACACTATATACACACACTGTACACTATACTGTATACACACACACTGTACACTATATACACACACTGTACCCTATACATTATATATACACACACTGTACACTATTCTGTATACTCACACACTGTACACTATATATACACACTGTACACTATACTGTATATACACACACACACTGTACACTATATACACACACTGTACCCTATACATTATATATACACACACTGTACACTATTCTGTATACACACACACTGTACACTATATACACACACTGTACCCTATACATTATATATACACACACTGGACACTATACTGTATACACACACACACACTGTACACTATACTGTATATACACACACTGTACCCTATACTGTATATACACACACTATACACTATATACACACACTGTACATTATACTGTATACACACACACTGTACACTATATACACACACTGTACACTATACTGTATATACACACATTGTACACTATACTGTATATACACACACTATACACTATACTGTATATACACACACTGTACACTATATACACACACTGTACCCTTTACATTATATATACACACACTGTACACTATACTGTATATACACACACACTGTACATTATACTGTATATACACACACTGGACACTATACTGTATACACACACACTGTACACTATACTGTATATACACACTGTACACTATACATTATATATACACACACTGTACACTATACATTATATATACACACACTGTACACTATACTGTATACACACACACTGTACACTATATACACACACTGTACCCTATACATTATATATACACACACTGTACACTATACTGTATACACACACACTGTACACTATATACACACACTGTACATTATACTGTATATACACACACACTGTACACTATATACACACACTGTACCCTATACATTATATATACACACACTGGACACTATACTGTATACACACACACACACTGTACACTATACTGTATATACACACACTGTACACTATACTGTATATACACACACACTGTACACTATACATTATATATACACACACTGTACACTATACTGGATATACACACACACTGTACACTATACTGTATATACACACACTGTACACTATATACACACACTGTACACTATACTGTATATACACACACTGTACACTATACTGGATATACACACTGTACACTATATACACACACTACACTATACTGTATACACACACACACACTGTACACTATACATTATATATACACACACTGTACACTATACTGGATATACACACTGTACACTATATACACACACACTGTACACTATACTGGATATATACACACACTGTACATTATACTGTATATACACACACTATGCACTATATACACACACTGTACACTATATACACACACTGTACACTATACTGTATACACACACACTGTACACTATACTGTATATACACACACTGTACACTATACTGTAGATACACACACACTGTACACTATATACACACACTGTACACTATACTGTATATACACACACTGTACACTATACTGTATATACACACTGTACACTATACTGTATACACACACACTGTACACTATATACACACACTGTACCCTATACATTATATATACACACACTGTACACTATACTGTATACACACACTGTACACTATATACACACACTGTACCCTATACATTATATATACACACACTGGACACTATACTGTATACACACACACACACTGTACACTATACTGTATATACACACACTGTACACTATACTGTATATACACACACTGTACACTATACTGTATATACACACACACTGTACCCTATACATTATATATACACACACTGGACACTATACTGTATACACACACACACACACACACTGTACACTATACTGTATATACACACACTGTACACTATACTGTATATACACACACTGTACACTATACTGTATATACACACACACTGTACACTATATACACACACTGTACCCTATACATTATATGTACACACACTGTACACTATACTGTATACACACACTGTACACTATATACACACACTGTACCCTATACATTATATATACACACACTGGACACTATACTGTATACACACACACTGTACACTATACTGTATATACACACACTGTACACTATACTGTATATACACACACACTGTACACTATACATTATATATACACACACTGTACACTATACTGGATATACACACACTATACACTATACTGGATATACACACACACTGTACACTATACTGTATACACACACTGTACACTATACTGGATATACACACTGTACACTATATACACACACTGTACACTATACTGGATATACACACACTGTACACTATATACACACTGTACACTATACTGTATATACACACACACTGTACACTATACATTATATATACACACACTGTACACTATACTGTATATACACACACTGTACACTATACTGGATATACACACTGTACACTATATACACACACTGTACACTATACTGGATATATACACACACTGTACATTATACAGTATATACACACACTATACACTATATTTACACACTATACTTTATATACAGTATACACACACACTGTACAACACACTATACATTATATATACACACTGTATACTATATACACACACTGTACACTATACACACACAAACTGTACACCATATACTTATACTGTACATTATACTGTATATACACACACTGTACACTATACATTATATATACACACACTGTACCCTATATTTAAACACTGTACATTATACTGTATATACACACACTGTACCCTATACATTATATATACACACTGTACCCTATATTTACACACTGTACATTATATACAGTATACACACACACTGTACAACACGCTATACACTATATATAAACACTGTATACAATATACACACACTGTACACTATACATACACACACACACACTGTACACTATTTACACACACTGTACATTATACTGTATATACACACACTGTACCCTATATTTACACACTGTACACTATATACATACACTGTAGACGATATATACACACTGTACAACACACTATACATTATATATACTTACTGTACCGTATATATATATATATATATATATATATATACTGTATATATACTGTGTATATATATATATATATATATATATATATACTAGAAAATGTACCCGGCGCTGCCCGGGTTTAAAGTGCCAGTGTGTTAATTAGATTTGTTCTAAGGTGCCCAGGAGGCCAATCTAAAGGTATTGTTTCATTTGAGTTAATCAGTGGAATTAGTGTATACTTGTAGTGCATAGTTGGAGGGGTTCTGTATATCTACAGTGTATAGTTTTTAGGGGTCCCACATATCTGTAGTGCATAGTTGGGGGGTGGGTGGGGGGGCTGTATACCTATAGTGTATAGTTGGGGGGGTCCTGTATACCTGTAGTGTGTAGTTGGGGGGGGGGGGCTGTATACCTGTAGTGTATAGTTGAGGGAGGTCCTGTATACCAGTAGTGTAAAGTTGGGGGAGGGGGATGTATACCTGTACTGTATAGTTTGGAAAGTCCTGTATACCTGCAGTGTATAGTTGGTGAAGGTCCTGTATACCTGTACTGTATAGTTTGGGGGTCCTGTATACCTGTATTGTATAAATGGTGCTGAATACCTGTAATGTATACTTGGTGGAAGTCTTGTATACCTGTAGTTTATAGTTTGAGGGTCCTGGATACCTGTAGTGTATAGTTGGTGGAGGTCTTGTATACCTGTAGTATATAGTTCGGGGGTCCGGTATACCTGTAGTGTAAAGTTTGGGGGTCCTATATACCTGTAGTATAGAGTTGGTAAAGGTGCTGTATACCTGTAGTATAGAGTTGGTGGAGGTCCTGTATACCTGTAGTGTATAGTTTTGTAGTCCTGTATACCTGTAGTGTATAGTTTGGGGTCCTATATACCTGTAGTATATAGTTGGTGGAGTTCCTGTATACCTGTAGTGTATAGTTTTGGGGTCCTGTATACCTGTAGTATAGAGTTGGGGGGGGGGCTGTATACCTGTATTATAGCGTTTATAGAGTTGATGGAGGTCCTAAATACCTGTAGTGTATAGTTTTTGGGTTCCTGTATACCTGTAGTGTATAGTTGAGGGAGGTCCTGTATACCAGTAGTGTATAGTTGGGGGGGCTGTATACCTGTATTGTATAGTTTGGGAAGTCCTGTATACCTGCAGTGTATAGTTTGGGTCCTGTATACCTGTAGATTGTGAGCCCTCGCGGGCAGGGTCCTCTTCCCCCATGTACCAGTCTGTCTTTTGCCTTCATGTAATGTTTTCTGATCTTGTATTGTTCCTGCCTGTTGCCTATCTATTGTATAGCGCTCTGGAACTAAGGGCGCTTTATAAATAAATAATAATAATAATAATAGTATAGAGTTGGTGGGGGTGCTGAATACCTGTATTATAGAGTTGGTGGAGGTCCTGTATACTTGTAGTGTAAAGTTTTGGGTTTCTGTAAATCTGTAGTGTATAGTTTGGGGTCCTGTATACCTGTAGTATATAGTTGGTGGAGGCCCTGTATACCTGTAGTGTAAAGTTTGGGGATCCTGTATACCTGTAGTATAGAGTTGGTGAAGGGACTGTATTCCTGTAGTATAGAGTTGGTGGAGGTCCTGTATACCTGTAGTGTATAGTTTGGGGTCCTATATACCTGTATTATATAGTTGGTGGAGTTCCTGTATACCTGTAGTGTATAGTTTTGGGGTTCTGCATACCTGTAGTGTATAGTTTGGCGTCCTGTATACCTGTAGTATATAGTTGGTGGAGGTCCTGTATACCTGAAGTATATAGTTGGTGGAGGTCCTGTATATCTGTAGTTTATAGTTTTGGGGTCCTTTATACCTGTAGTGTAAAGTTTGGGGTCCTGTATACCTGTAGTATATAGTTGGTGGAGGTCCTGTGCACCTGTAGTGTATAGTTTTGGGGTCCTGTATACCTGTAGTGTCCTTTATACCTGCAGGGTCGAATTTACCATTAGGCACCCAAGGTCTGGTGCCTAGTGTAGCACCTTGCAGAGGGGCAGTACCCTCCCGTTTAGACTTGCCAGAAAATCTGGTGTATTTTCAAGGGGCAGTATGGCAGTATTGGTCAGGTCTGGAATAGCGGTGTTATCCAGTCACAGTAAGGCAATATTGGTCAGGCCTGGCATGGCGGTGTTATCCAGTCACAGTATGGCGATATTGGTCAGGTGTGTTATGACAGTGTTACCCAGTCACAGTTTGGCGGTATTGATCAGGTGTGGCATGAGAGTGTTATCCAGTCACAGTATGGTGGTATTGGTCAGGTCTGGTATGGAGTTGTTATCCAGTCACAATATGCCGGTATTGGTCAGGTGTGGTATGACAGTGTTATCCAGTCACAATATGGCGGAATTGGTCAGGTCTGATATGACAGTGTTATCCAGCACAGTATAGCGGTATTGGTCAGGTCTGGTATGGCAGTGTTGTCCAGTCACAGTATGGCAGTATTGGTCAGGTCTGATATGACAGTGTTATCCAGCACAGTATAGCGGTATTGGTCAGGTCTGGTATGGCAGTGTTGTCCAGTCACAGTATGGCAGTATTGGTCAGGTCTGATATGATGGTGTTATCCAGTCACAGTATGGCGGTATTGGTCAGGTCTGGTATGACAGTGTTATCCAGCACAGTATGGCGGTATTGGTCAGGTCTGGTATGGCAGTGTTGTCCAGTCACAGTATGGAGGTATTGATCAGGTCTGGTATGACAGTGTTATCCAGCACAGTATGGCGGTATTGGTCAGGTCTGGTATGGCAGTGTTGTCCAGTCACAGTATAGCAGTATTGGTCAGGTCTGATATGATGGTGTTATCCAGTCACAGTATGGCAGAATTGGTCAGGTCTGGTGTGGCGGTGTTACCCAGTCACAGTTTGCCGGTATTGGTCAGGTCTGGTATGGCAGTGTTATCCATTCACAGGATGGCAGTATTGGTCAGGTCTGGTGTGGCGGTGTTATCCAGTCACGGTATGGCGATATTGGTCAGGTCTGGTATGACAGTGTTATCCAGTCACAGTATGGCGGTATTGGTCAGGTCTGGTGTGGCAGTGTTATCCAGTCACAGTTTGGTATACCTGTAGTGCCCTGTATATACATGTAATGTATAGATGGAGTAGGGGGTCCTGTATACCTGTAGTGCCCTGTATATACATGTCCTGTATAGATGGAGTAGGGGGTCCTGTATACATGTACTGTATAGATGGAGTAGGGGGTCCTGTATATACATGTACTGTATAGATGGAGTAGGGGGTCTTGTATACATGTACTGTATAGATGGAGTAGTGGGTCCTGTATACCTGTACTGTATAGATGGAGTAGGGGGTCCTGTATATACATGTACTGTATAGATGGAGTAGGGGGTCCTGTATATACATGTACTGTATGGATGGAGTAGGGGGCCCTGTATATACATGTACTGTATAGATGGAGTAGGGGGCCCTGTATATACATGTACTGTATAGATGGAGTAGGGGGCCCTGTATATACATGTACTGTATAGATGGAGTAGGGGGTCCTGTATATACATGTAATGTATAGATGGAGTAGGGGGTCCTGTATATACATGTACTGTATAGATGGAGTAGGGGGTCCTGTATACATGTACTGTATAGATGGAGTAGGGGGTCCTGTATACATGTACTGTATAGATGGAGTAGGGGGTCTACCAGTTATTACTGTGGATGTTGTGAGGCAGCTTCCCTAGCAACCATTGCTCTCTGTGAAAATGAAAGCAGTAATCCTATTGGTTGCTAAGGCTCCAACTGCCGTGTCTGCTGCAGCTAATTATATCACCTGTGTGCAGTGAGGAGATTTTCCCATTCATCTCTATGGGGCGCCGCTCTTTCCCCTCCCCCTCCCCTCCTGTACATCTGGCAGGGACGGGACCTTCGCAATAACCTTCCCGGGTACCCAATGTATCTGTGTGCCAAATTTGGGGTCAAACGGTTCAGGCGTTTGGAAGTCTATATGGGACAGACGGACAGACAGACAGACAGAAGGACAGACTTTCATTTTTATGATATAGATATATATAGATATATACTAGAAAATGTACCCGGCGCTGCCCGGGTATAAAGTGTCAGTGTGTATAGAGGGTCCTGTATACCTGTAGTATAAAGTTGGTGGAGGTCTTGTATACCTGAAGTATATAGTTCGGGGGTCCTGTAATACCTGTAGTGTATAGTTTGGGGTTCTGTATACCTGTAGTATAGAGTTGGTGGAGGTGCTGTGGCAGTGTTATCCAGTCACAGTATGGTGGTATTGGTCAGGTCTGGTATTACAGTGTTATCCAGTCACAGTATGGCGGTATTGGTAAGGTCTGGTATAGTGGTGTTATCCAGTCACAGTATGGCGGTATTGGTCAGGTCTGGTATGGCAGTGTTATCCAGTCACAGTGTGTCGGTATTGGTCAGGTCTGGTGTGGTGGTGTTATCCAGCCACAGTATGGCGGTATTGGTCAGGTCTGGTATGGCGGTGTTATCCAGTCACAGTGTGGCCGTATTGGTCAGGTGTGGTATGGCAGTGTTATCCAGTCACAGTGTGGCCGTATTGGTCAGGTCTGGTATGACAGAGTTATCCAGTCACAGTTTGGTGGCATTGGTCAGGTCTGGTATGGCGGTGTTATCCAGTCACAGTATGGTGGTATTGGTCAGGTCTGGTGTGGCGGTGTTATCCATTCACAGTATGGCGGTATTGGTCAGGTCTGGTATGGCGGTGTTATTCATTCACAGTATGGCGGTACTGGTTAGGTCTGGTATGGAGGTGTATTTTCCAGTCACAGTGTGGCGGTATTGGTCAGGTCTGGTATGGCAGTGTTATCCAGTCACAATGTGGCGGTATTGGTCAGGTCTGGTGTGGCAGTGTTATCCAGTCACAATGTGGCGGTATTGGTCAGGTCTGGTGTGGCGGTCTTATTTGGTATGGTATGACAGTGTTATCCAGTCACAGTATGGCGGTATTGGTCAGGTCTGGTATGGCAGTGTTATCCAGTCACAGTATGGTGGTATTGGTCAGGTCTGGTATGACAGTGTTATCCAGTCACAGTATGGCGGTATTGGTCAGGTCTGGTATGACAGTGTTATCCAGTCACAGTATGGCGGTATTGGTCAGGTCTGGTATGGCAGTGTTATCCAGTCACAGTATGGCGGTATTGGTCAGGTCTGGTGTGGCGGTGTTATCCAGTCACAGTATGGCAGTATTGGTCAGGTCTGATATGACAGTGTTATCCAGTCACAGTATGGCAGTATTGGTCAGGTGTGGTATGGCAGTGTTATCCAGTCACGGTATGGTGGTATTGGTCAGGTCTGGTATGGCAGTGTTATCCAGTCACAGTATGGTGGTATTGGTCAGGTCTGGTGTGGCGGTGTTATCCAGCACAGTATGGCGGTATTGGTCAGGTCTGATATGACAGTGTTATCCGGTCATAGTATGGCGGTATTGGTCAGGTGTGGTATGACAGTGTTATCCAGTAACAGTAAGGTGGTATTTGTCAGGTCTGGTATGGCAGTGTTATCCAGTCACAGTATGGCTGTATTGGTCAGGTCTGGTATGGAGTTGTTATCCAGTCACAGTGTTGCGGTATTGGTCAGGTCTGGTGTGGCGGTGTTAAATGTGACGTGTGTAGCTATTACCTACCTATCCTGATGCTAATTGGTGAGTGAGGATGGGGCGTCTTCAGATTTAGTGCTTAGGGCAGCAGCAGCTGGTAATACTGCCCTGTATACATGCACAGTATAGATGGAGTAGGGGGTCCTGTATACCTGTAGTGCCCTGTATATACATGTCCTGTATAGATGAAGTAGGGGGCCCTGTATACATGTACTGTATAGATGGAGTAGGGGGTCCTGTATATACATGTACTGTATAGATGGAGTAGGGGGCCCTGTATATACATGTACTGTATAGATGGAGTAGGGGGTCCTGTATATACATGTACTGTATAGATGGAGTAGGGGGTCCTGGATATACATGTACTGTATAGATGGAGTAGGAGGTCCTGTATATACATGTACTGTATAGATGGAGTAGGGGGTCCTGTATACATGTACTGTATAGATGGAGTAGGAGGTCCTATATATACATGTACTGTATAGATGGAGTAGGAGGTCCTGTATATACATGTACTGTATAGATGGAGTAGGGGGTCCTGTATACATGTACTGTATAGATGGAGTAGGGGGCCCTGTATATACATGTACTGTATAGATGGAGTAGGGGGCCCAGTATACCTGTACTGTATAGATGGAGTAGGGGATCTACCAGTTATTACTGTGGATGTTGTGAGGCTGCTTCCCTAGCAACCATTGCTCCCTGTGAAAATGAAAGCAGTAATCCTATTGGTTGCTAAGGCTCCAACTGCCGTGTCTGCTGCAGCTAATTATATCACCTGTGTTTGCAGTGAGGAGATTTTCCCATTCATCTCTATGGGGCGCCTCTCTTTCCCCTCCCCCTCCCCTCCTGTACATCTGGCGGGGACGGGACCTTCGCTAAAACCTTCCCGGGCACCCAATGTACCTGTGGGCCAAATTTGGGGTCAAACGGTTCAGACGTTTGGAAGTCTATAGAGGACAGACAGACAGACAGACAGACTTTCATTTTTATGATATATATATATATATATATATATATACACACACACTCACTGTACACTATACTGTATATACACTGTACACTATATATACACACACTGTTCAACATACTATACATTATATATACACACTGTATATTATATACACACACTGTACACTATACTGTATATACACTGTACACTATATATACGCACACTGTACAACATACTATACATTATATATACACACTGTATATTATATACACACACACACACACACACACTGTACACTATACATACATACACTATACAACACACTATACATTATATATACACACTATACACTATACTGTATATACACACACACCGTACAACACACTATACATTATATATACACACACTGTACACTTTACAGTATATACAAACACTGTACACTATTTACAGAGCCCCCTAATGTGCACAGCGTCCTCACTAGCTCCGGTCAGAGGGTGGTGTCCTACCACTGGTGTTGCTATTGGTTACACCCCCCTCACAAAAGCCTGTACTTATTGTATAGAAGTGGTGATGAAGGTAGTGATATAGTTTCGCCACTAGATGTCGCTATATTAGATATGTGTATTCAGATGCTGCATGGCTGAAGTGTGTAAAGGGTTGTTGTTTGTTAGACCTCTGCCAGGTCACCTACTCAAGTCAGACTTAGTCAGAACCCTGTATGGGTAGGAAGCAAGAGAGGACACAGCTCACAGTTTCTTCTTAGTAACGCTACACAGCACTATGCAGTGTTAAACCCTTCCAGGAGAGGACAACCTCAACCTACGCCGAGGACTAGGAGAGACACAGAGCAGGGCAGTATCCACAGACAGCAGCAAGCTAGGAACTGACCCGGATAGAGAAAAGTTGCTAAGGCCTAGGAACCGCAGCGTGGTTGTCAGCAGGGAACCTTCAGCATTCCGCTCATCTGGTAACAAGGTCTGGGGCCTTGTGTCACCCTCTAGGACGGGTACCCCAAATCTAGTGGGCATAAGGTGATGTGAAGACTAACAAGTCAATACACGGGCACATGTATTCGCTTCTTCTAAGTATTCTTCTACCTCATCCTCCAACATCCCGGCAGAGCACAGTACTACTTGGGTTGAGACTCTCACGACATCCTCCTCTCTGCTACTCTGCTTTTTTGTATCTCTCAACACGCAACTCAGTCAGCATGAATGTACTCCTCACTCTATTCCTGAGGGAGCTGGAATCTAAGTTCCTGATCCCCTGGCCAGAGTGACCTTTAGCTGTGAATACACCTTTAAGACGCACACACAGCTAAAGGGAACAGCACGGGAGGCAGCGGGACCAGAAGGGACCAGAAGAGGAGCGGGAGACAGCAGGGTGACAGGTGAGTAGCTGGTGGGGGCTAATAAAGGGATGGGGGGAATCCTGCACAGAGGGAGGCCCAGATATGTCCCGATAATCCCGCGCCCCCCTCCGCCGCGCGATGATAAGCTCCACCCCCAAGTGATAAGCCCCAGCCCCCCGCGCCAAAGATCACAGGTCACCCTGCTCTCCCAGCATCCTGTATGTCAGTATAATGGAGGTCACCCAGCTTTCCCAGCATCCTTAATGTCAGTGTAGTGGAGTTCACCCAGCTTTCCCAGCATCCTGTATGTCAGTGTAATGAAGGTCACAAAGCTTTCTTAGCATCCTGTATGTCAGTGTAATGAAGGTCACCCAGCTCTCCCAGCATCATGTATGTCAGTGTAGCAGGGGTCACCCAGCTTTCCCAGCATCCTGTTTGTCAGTGTAACGGAGGTCTCACAGCTTCCAGCATCCTGTATGTCAGTGTAATGGAGGTCACCCAGCTTTCCCAGCATCTAGTATGTCAGTGTAGCGGAGGTCACCCAGCTTTCCCAGCATCCTGTATGTCAGCATAATGAAGGTCACACAGCTTTCCCAGCATCCTGCAAGTCAGTGTAATGGAGGTCACCCAGCTTCTCCAGCATCCTGTATGGCAGTGAAATGGAGGTCACACAGCTTTCCCAGCATCCTGTATGTCAGTGTAGTGGAGGTCACACAGCTTTCCCAGCATCCTGTGTGTCAGTGTAATGAAGGTCACACAGCTTTCCCAGCATCCCGTATGTCAGTGTAATGGAGCTCACAAAACTTTCCCAGCATCCTGTATGTGAGTATAATGGCGGTCACCCAGCTTTCCCAGCATCCTGTATGTCAGTATAATGGAGGTCAAACAGCTTTCCCAGCATCCTGTATGGCAGTGTAATAGAGGTAACACAGCTTTCCCAGCATCCTGTATGTCAGTGTAATGGAGGTCACACAGCTCTTCCAGCATCCTGTATGTCAGTCTAATGGAGGTCACACAGCTTTCCCAGCATCCTGTATGTTAGTGTTATGGAGGTCACACAGCTTTCCCAGCATCCTGTATGTCAGTGTACTGGAGGTCACACAGCTTTCCCAGCATCCTGTATCTGAGTATAATGGAGGTCACCCAGCTTCCAGCATTCTGTATGTCAGTGTATATTGGAGGTCATAGAGCTCTCCCAGCATCCTGTATGTCAGTGTAATGAAGGTCACACAGCTTTCCCAGCATCCTGTATGTCAGTGTAATGGAGGTCTCCCAGCTCTTCTAGCATCCTGTAGGCGAGTGTAATGGAAATCTCCCAGCTCTCCCAGCATCCTGTATGTCAGTGTAATGAAGGTCACACAGCTTTCCCAGCATCCTGTATGTCAGTGTAATAGAGGTCACCCAGCTTTCCCAGCATCCTGTATGTCAGTGTAATGGAGGTCTCCCAGCTCTTCCAGCATCCTGTAGGCGAGTGTAATGGAAATCTCCCAGCTCTCCCAGCATCTTGTATGTCAGTGTATAATGGAAGTCACACAGCTTTCCCAGCATCCTGTATGTCAGTGTAATGAAGGTCACCCAGATATCCCAGCATCCTGTATTTCAATGTAATGGAGGTCACACAACTTTCCCAGCATCCTGTATGTCAATGTAGTGGAGGTCACACAGCTTTCCCAGCATCCTGTATGTCAATGTAATGAAGGTCACATAGCTTTCCCAGCATCCTGTATATCAGTGTAATGGAGGTCACCCAGCTTTCCCAGTATCCTGTATGTCAGTGTAATGGAGGTCACACAGATTTCCCAGCATCAAAATGCAGACTCGCTTTACATCCAGCAGACTGGAGCGACCTGTTTACACTATTTGCGCCTCTCTGGAGAATTCTCTGTGACTTGTTCACACCCGGCCGATATGTAACGTGAGGGAGAACAGATGGGTGACGGGGATGGCCGAGCGCTCACAGGGATTATCAGAAACATCACCAGACCGCCTGTGTGTGCGAGCCTTAAGGGTAGTATCACACTACGGAATCCGCACGGATAAATACCAGCGGATTCCGTCGCTTGTACCCGTTCACGGCGGAACGCGTATCCGCTGGTTCCATAGAATGGTGTCTATGGCACGGGCGGATATGTGCACCGCCATGAACAGGTACAAGCGACGGAATCCACCAGAATGTATCCGTGCGGAATCCGTTGTGTGAACTTACCCTAACACTGAGCAAAACAGGCGTAATGCCACCGCGGAATCCCGTCAGTCTATGACAGTCTATGTGCGGAATCCCGTCAGTCTATGACAGTCTATGTGCGGTATCCCGTCAGTCTATGTGAGGCTCGCGCGCCTCCTCTCTCCACACTGAAGAACAGACATGTCTATTCCTCAGCACGGAGAGACGCAGATAGAGGAGGCGAGCGAGCCTCACATAGACTGTCATAGACTGACGGGATTCTGCCTGTTTTGCTCCGTGTGAACAGAACCTAAAGAAATTATCCAAGATTAGAGAAAAACATAGCGCCACCTCTGTCCTGAGGCTGTGCGTGGTATTACACCAGCTCCGTTCACTTCTCTGGAAGTCAGCTGTAATACCACACCAAACCTGAGGACAAGAGAGGCGCTGTTTCTGGAAGGAAGCAGCCTTTATTAAAGAGTTTTTTCAGGCTTAGATGACTGATGGTCCTTCCTCAGGAGAGGCAGTGATTGTAGGGGGGTCCTGGGTGTCAGTGTGAACAGGGGCAGATTCAATCCATAGCCAGAGGATTGGTCATCAGTCATCGGCCTAAACGTTCATCACTGTCTGACAACAGCTGATCAGGTAGGGGAGGTCCGGCTGCGGAGACCCCCGGGGTACATCTGCCCCTCCCCCTCACACCATCACCTCTGACTCCACATTATTCAGGTGTGTAGCCCTTTAATTACCAGAACACATTGCTACAAGTACAGATACAATCCCCACCAGCAGGGCGGCAGCAGTGAGACACAGGATTATAACAACCCTCACATGTACGTCCAGGGATCTGGGCTCCAACGTTTTACACCGTCCACATCACGAGGAGCGACAGCAGGAGTAGTCCGGGCCACAGCCGCGGATTGTGGGCGGAGCCCTTGAGATTGGCGTAGTACTGGGCCACCTTGACGTTGGGGGTGACGTCGTCGTTGGGAAACCAGAGCTGCATGCAACGGCCGCTGTCTTTGGGGTAATCCGTGTATTTGTAGGAATTGCTCCAGACCTTCTCGCAGAAATCCTTGGCGGACGGGAAGACGTCTGTCCACTTCCGGCACGTCTTCCCCAACGCACACTTATTGATTCCTGATGGGGGGAAAGTGGGGAGAACACCTTTAAAGGGGCACTCCGGCAAAAGTCTTTTACTTTCAACTGATGTCAGAAAGTTATAATTATATTTATATATATATATATATATATATATATATATATATATATATATATATATATATATTATATATATATATATATATATATATATATATATATATATATATATATATATATATATATATATATTTGTAATCTACTTCTATGTAAAAATCTCCAGTCTTCCAGTACTTATCAGCTGCTGTATGTCCTGCAGGAAGTGGTGTATTCTCTCCAGTCTGACACAGTGCTCTCTGCTGCCACCTCTGTCCATATCAGGAACTGTCCAGAGCAGGAGAGGTTTTCTATGGGGATTTGATCCTGCTCTGGACAGTTCCTGACATGGACAGAGGTGGCAGCAGAGAGCACTGTGTCAGACTGGAGAGAATACACAACTTCCTGCAGCACATACAGCAGCTGATAAGTACTGCAAGACTGGAGATTTTTAGATAGAAAGTGATATAGATTTGTAATTTACTTCTGACACTAGTTTATTTGAAAAAGAAAAGAAAAAAAGTTTTTCGCCAGAGTACCCCTTTAAGGCAGCCATACATAATAGAGCACAGGTCTATGGTGGCCTGTAGGATCCACACATCACCACCAGGGGGCAGCACTTACTCACCTGACGTCCAGTTCCAGCCTGTGTGCCAGTTCTCCATGCAGGTGAAGTCGTCGCTGCAGTCGTTGTACCAGCTCTCACAGTCCTCCTTACACAGGGGCAGGTCCACAATCCGCTGCTTCCTCCAGCTCTGATCCACCTGGGCAAGCAGAAGACAGCACGCCACCTCCAGAGCTGAACTCTCAACTCTGCTGCTGCTGTATCCTACTGCACTCCAGAGCTGAACTCTCAACTCTGCTGCTGCTGTATCCTACTAATTCTGCCAAGGAGGTTATGTCTTACTGCTTCGCCTGTAGGGTCTAGAAGGAACTCTGTTGTGATGCATTGTGGGTGATGGGTCCCTACACAATAAACAAGGCTACATCTCCTGAAATACAATGCAGCAACCAAGCTGGGCCAGAACAGTCGCCAAAGCCAACTGGGAAGTTGTGAGCGCAGCTCTGGAGTATTATCAATCCTGAACGTAGTTATGACAAAAAACTGAAATTCAGGGGCCCACCTATAGCCCCCCCCACACACCTATAGCCCCCCCCCCCACCCACCTATAGCCCCCCCCCACACACACCTATAGCCCCCCCCACACACACCTATAGCCCCCCCCCCACACCCCTATAGCCCCCCACACCTATAGCCCCCCCCCCCCACACCTATAGCCCCCCCCACACCTATAGCCCCCCCCACACCTATAGCCCCCCCCACACACCTATAGCCCCCCCCCACACCTATAGCCCCCCCACACACACACCTATAGCCCCCCCCCCACACCTATAGCCCCCCCACACACACACCTATAGCCCCCCCCCCACACCTATAGCCCCCCCACACACACACCTATAGCCCCCCCCCACACACACACACACACACACACACACATACAAACACACCTATAGCCCCCCCCCCCCCCATAGGCCCCTCCACTTCTTACCGCCACAATCCAGGGCCCCAGGTTTGGGGAACACTCATAGAAACACGTGTCCTGCATGAAATGCGTCTTGCACTGGTCACTCATGGAGCCGCAGTGTTCCCAGTTGAAGTTGTACAGATAGGACTGGTCCTGGTGGGCGGCGTGCGAGGTGTTAGCGGAACAACAGGACTTCTGCTTCCATGGGGAGCACTGCACCGAGGACAAGATATAATATATACTATACACCACGTATAATAGTTATATCCCTGTATATAGGGGCAGTATTATAGTAGTTATATCCCTGTATATAGGAGCAGTATTATAGTAGTTATATTCCTGTATATAGGAGCAGTATTATAGTAGTTATATTCTTGTATATAGGAGCAGTATTATAGTAGTTATATTCCTGTATATAGGAGCAGTATTATAGTAGTTATATTCTTGTATATAGGAGCAGTATTATAGTAGTTATATCCCTGTATATAGGAGCAGTATTATAGTAGTTATATCCCTGTATATAGGAGCAGTATTATAGTAGTTATATTCCTGTATATAGGAGCAGTATTATAGTAGTTATATTCCTGTATATAGGGGCAGTATTATAGTAGTTATATTCCTGTATATAGGGGCAGTATTATAGTAGTTATATTCCTGTATATAGGAGCAGTATTATAGTAGTTATATTCTTGTATATAGGGGCAGTATTATAGTAGTTATATTCCTGTATATAGGGGCAGTATTATAGTAGTTATATTCCTGTATATAGGAGCAGTATTATAGCAGTTATATCCCTGTATATAGGAGCAGTATTATAGTAGTTATATTCTTGTATATAGGGGCAGTATTATAGTAGTTATATTCCTGTATATAGGAGCAGTATTATAGTAGTATAATACTATAAGCACCTCTGGACCTGTCTCTCCCTGCCCTGAGCTTATCTGCAAGATGACATCTTACCAATAAATCACCATCACTGCATCAACCCGGTGAGTGCCGCTGGTCTTTACTTCCTCAATGGCTTGTGCTGATTAAATGAATTGCTTTCTCATTTACGCTGAGCACCACTGTGATGCATGAATGTCACTGAGATTACTCAGTCAACAAAGACTACAACGCTCCTCATCTCACAAAGTCACTTAACCTGATTACACAAACAGCTCCATACTAATTACGGGTTACTGATAGTGCCAACACATCTATTTGCTTGTGCTTATAGTAGTATATTCCTGTATAAAGGAGCAGTATTATAGTAGTTATCAAAAGGCAGATAGCAGTCGGCACCACAAACATACAGCAGTAGTCAGGACAGAGGTGAGATAATAAATCCACCGGGGTACTCCGTATGGAAAAAGACCAATGCAATAGCAAATGGAAAAAACAGATCCGGGCACTCACCGGCAAGGTAGGATTTCTTTATTCAGCCACTATGTTCAGCGGGGAAGGGAGGACAGGTGGAGGTGCGTGCGCCCGCACCTCCACCTGTCCTCCCTTCCCCGCTGAACATAGTGGCTGAATAAAGAAATCCTACCTTGCCGGTGAGTGCCCGGATCTGTTTTTTCCATTTGCTATTATAGTAGTTATATTCCTGTATATAGGAGCAGTATTATAGTAGTTATATTCCTGTATATAGGAGCAGTATTATAGTAATTATACTTTCTTACATATCCGTGTAAGTTGTCTTCAGGTCCTGGATCGGTCTTGTGGTGTTTGCCGTCCATACACTGATCCATGAGGTTGTCTTTGGCAGCAGACAGTAAGGACACAGCGGTGAGGAGGATGAGGTGGGGCAGCATGGTTCTAGAGTAAGGAGTATATAGCAGTATAATAACCACACGTGTTATATCCGAGCTCTAGAATAAGATCTCGCTCAGTATTATTACATCCTATGATCGGACATTGCTCTCAGAATTACTTTAGGTTTCGGGAAGTTTCTTTTATTATTACAGAACTTGCTGTCAGTGAACGGAACAGTTTATTGTCAGATACTGGGAATCCCCCCGGATCCATCACCAGAGGTTTAACATGATAATAACCTCAGAACTCAGGGGATTATCTAGAGTAGATCCCACTGTAACAAACCCCCAGCTCTCACAACTATCATCCCTGGATGGCTTATCCATTCACTGACAGCAAGCCATGAGCTTGAGAACAGCTAAAGCCAAGTATGAGCAATAGCTGCTGGACTCTCCACTACATCTGTTCACACTCTGCATTTTTCTACTTTTTGGACACAAGGAGGAGATGGAGACTCATCTTTCCAAGACTCCTGAATGGTTATATATTATATATTTATAATTATAGAGAGAGAGAGATGGGTATCTAGGCCAGCGTAACACTGGGGAGTCTGGGAATGGTGGGTGACACTGGCATCTCCGAACTACAACCCTCAGCATGTCTTGGATCTGCTGGGAGTTGTAGTGATCACACATAAAGTATACAGCTCAATGTCTGAGGATATAGATTGTACTTACCTCAGCGGTGAAGTGTCAGCTCTGGGGCTGGCGGAGGCTGGTAAGGGGCCACACAATCAATCACACAACCAGGAGGGCAGGGGCCACACAATCAATCACACAACCAGGAGGGCAGGGGCCACACAATCAGTCACACAACCAGGAGGGCAGGGGCCCCACAATCAGTCACAACCAGGAGGGCAGGGGCCACACGACCAGGAGGGCAGGGGTCAGGAGATCAAGTGCTTGAGGGATCAGGAAGGTGTCAGGAGATCAGGCAGCTGGTTCAAGGTGTGTGCGGGATCAGGCAGTCAGGTTGGAGGTGTGCAGGATCATGCGGCAGGTCTCAGGGATCAGGCAGGTGACGGATCAGGCAGGTATCAGGCAGGTCTCAGGGATCAGCTGTCAGTGGCAGCTCTTGCTCCTTCTATTATCACTGCTTGAATCTGCAGAATAAGGAGAAGATGGTGCAGGAATTATTCCCCTGGGAGCAAAGTGCAAGATGCCATCTGTATTAATATTTAGCCAAGAAGTTGGATGTGGTCAGGAATCCAGGAGCTGCACTCACCCTGCAGCTCTCCAGAAGCCTGATTACCTGCAGCTGCATCCCCTCCAGCTGACCCAGGACCCTCCTCTCCAGCTGACCCGGGACCCTCCCCTCCAGCTGACTCGGGACCCTCCCCTCCAGCTGACCCGGGACCTTTCCCTCCGACTGACCCGGGACCCTCCCCTCCAGCTGACCCAGGACCCTCCCCTCCAGCTGACTCGGGACCCTCCCCTCCGACTGACCCAGGACCCTCCCCTCCAGCTGACCCGGGACCCTCCCCTCCAAATGACCCAGGACCCTCCACTCCAGCTGACCCAGGACCCTCCACTCCAGCTGACCCAGGACCCTCCCCTCCAACCGACCCACGACCCTCCCCTCCAGCTGACCCAGGACCCTCCCCTCCAGCTGACCCAGGACCCTCCCCTGTGACTGATCCAGGACCCTCCCCTCCGGCTGACCCAGGACCCTCCCCTCCGGCTGACCCAGGACCCTCCCCTCCCCTCCGGCTGACCCAGGACCCTCCCCTCAGGCTGACCCAGGACCCTCCCCTCAGGCTGACCCAGGACCCTCCCCTCCGGCTGACCCAGGACCCTCCGCTCCGACTGACCCAGGACCCTCCGCTCCGACTGACCCTGGACCCTCCCCTCCGGCTGACCCGGGACCCTCCGCTCCGGCTGACCCGGGACCCTCCCCTCCGGCTTACCCGGGACCCTCCGCTCCGACTGACCCGGGACCCTCCGCTCCGACTGACCCGGGACCCTCCCCTCCGACTGACCCGGGACCCTCCCCTCCGGCTGACCCGGGACCCTCCGCTCCGACTGACCCGGGACCCTCCCCTCCGGCTGACCCGGGACCCTCCCCTCCGGCTGACCCGGGACCCTCCCTTCCGACTGACCCGGGACCCTTCCCTCCGGCTGACCCGGGATCCTCCCCTCCGACTGACCCGGGACCCTCCCCTCCGACTGACCCGGGACCCTCCCCTCCGACTGACCCGGGACCCTCCCCTACTGTTGAGCCAGGACCCTCCCCTCCGACTGACCCGGGACCCTCCCCTCCAGCTGACCCAGGACCCTCCCCTCCGACTGACCCAGGACCCTTCCCTCCAGCTGACCCAGGACCCTCCCCTCCGACTGACCCAGGACCCTCCCCTCCGGCTGACCCAGGACCCTCCCCTCCGGCTGACCCAGGACCCTTCCCTCCGACTGACCCGGGACCCTCCCCTACTGTTGAGCCAGAACCCTCCCCTCCGACTGACCCGGGACCCTCCCCTCCAGCTGACCCAGGACCCTCCCCTCCAGCTGACCCAGGACCCTCCCCTCCAGCTGACCCCGGACCCTCCCCTCCAGCTGACCCGGGACCCTCCCCTCCGACTGACCCGGGACCCTCCCCTCTGGCTGACGTGGGATCCTCCCCTCCGACTGACCCGGGACCCTCCCCTACTGTTGAGCCAGGACCCTCCCCTCCGACTGACCCGGGACCCTCCCCTCCAGCTGACCCAGGACCCTCCCCTCCGACTGACCCAGGACCCTTCCCTCCAGCTGACCCAGGACCCTCCCCTCCGACTGACCCAGGACCCTCCCCTCCGGCTGACCCAGGACCCTCCCCTACTGTTGAGCCAGAACCCTCCCCTCCGACTGACCCGGGACCCTCCCCTCCAGCTGACCCCGGCCCCTCCCCTCCAGCTGACCCAGGACCCTCCCCTCCAGCTGACCCAGGACCCTCCCCTCCAGCTGACCCGGGACCCTCCCCTCCAGCTGACCCGGGACCCTCCCCTCCAGCTGACCCGGGACCCTCCCCTCCAGCTGACCCAGGACCCTCCCCTCCAGCTGACCCCGGACCCTCCCCTCCAGCTGACCCCGGACCCTCCCCTCCAGCTGACCCAGGACCCTCCCCTCCAGCTGACCCCGGCCCCTCCCCTCCAGCTGACCCCGGCCCCTCCCCTCCAGCTGACCCAGGACCCTCCCCTCTGGCTGACCCGGGACCCTCCCCTCCAGATGACCCAGGACCCACCCCTCGGGGGGCAATCATGCAATGTGCTGCAAAAAGAGGGGAAACACAAATTTGCAAGGTGGTGGACGTGTGGTAAATCACCGGCCTTCTTGATGCCTGTCACTTCCTTCTGTTCAAGGCGGTGGGGTCACTGGGGTAAAATGATTCCTTGGGGGATATTCAGACTTAACGGGATCGTACGGAATCAGGTGACCCCCGAGTCAGTGTACAGTAGGGATCTGTATTATTGGAGCTGGGAATAAGGCCCAAGGGTTTGGCGGCAGAAGGGTGATAAAGGGGGAATCATCCGGTACTAGGGCGGCGTCCGACTTCTGCAGCCACGGGGAATCACACGCTGAGTTTTCGGATAATGCTGCAGAACACGGACATTCTGACAGGTTCGCTCAACATTACTAATGAAACATCCAATGGAGCATCCGTATTCAGCGGCCTCCAAGCAGGTCACATGATGCCTCACCTCTTACACCCTTATACTGTGATTTGCATTGTTATAGCACCACCTAGCAGTCATGTTTTCAGCACAGATTTTAAAGGGGTACTCCAGCGAAAATTGTTTTCTTCCAAATCAACTGGTTTCAGAAAGTTATATAGATTCATAATTTACTTCTATATAAAAAAAAAAATTCTCTAGTCTTCTAGTACTTATCAGCTGCTGTATGTCCTGCAGGAAGTGGTGTATTCTCTCCAGTCTGACACAGTGCTCTCTGCTGCCACCTCTGTCCATGTCAGGAACTGTCCAGAGCAGCAGAAAATCCCCATAGAAAACCTCTCCTGCTCTGGACAGTTCCTGACATGGACAGAGGTGGCAGCAGAGAGCACTGTGTCAGACTGGAGAGAATACACCACTTCCTGCAGGACACACAGCAGCTGAGAAGTACTGAAAGACTAGAGAATTTTTTTTTTTATGAAAGTAAATTACAAATCTATACAACTTTTTGAAATCAGTTGATTTAAAAGAAAAAGATTTTTGCTGGAGTACCCCTTTAATTCAATGGGGAGTGCATCATCTGCAGTGGCCGCTGTCTGATCCTCACCTCAGCAGCAGAATGTACAATGTCGCTCAGACTTAGTTCACACTGCGTTTGGGGTCTCAGCCACCATTCTCCATTCTCGGCAGGATGCTGACAGATACGGAGAGTGACCCCGGCCTAACCCTGCACACTGGGTGAACAGAACGCCATATACACGGCTGCTTTTATCTATGAACAGCGCCACACCTGTCTATAGGCTGTGTGGGGTATTACAGCCTGGCAACATCCTCATCAATGGAGTACATCTGCAATATCAGACACAACCTGTGGTCAGGGGGGGCGCTGTATTCATGTAATCATGTAAAAGCACTTTAAAGTGAATGTACCATCAGGCCTGGACTGAAGCACTGGAGGCGGCCGACCCACTCCCAGTGGGAGGAAACCCCCGCCCCTCTATAATGCGGCCTGCCTTCAGTGCTTCAGCCCGGGCCTGATGGTACATTCACTTTAAAGGGGAACTCTGGGTAGAGGTAAAAAAAATGAAACTTCTGCAGAAGCATATAACAATACTTACCTATCTATCCCAGTTTTGAAACTACCAAAAATCCATTTGTTTTGGAGGTATTGTTCTGTTTTGTGTTTCTGTATTTCCTGGTTGAGCAGATGTACTCAGTACTACAGGTTCCAGAATGCAATGCTTTCCCTCAGCTGTTCCATCACAGTCCCCCACCCTGCTCATTCCCCGCCCAAAGCTGTTGCAGAACATCTGGGCTGTGTTCACACCTTGCAGTTTCATTGTGTTACTGAATTATTTGCAGTACTTTATCATTTCATTGTGGTCCCACCCCCACCGCGCTGTATTCTCTTCCTGTAATGCTGATATTGGAATAAAGCAAAGAACTTTTTAAATTATTTTTTTTTTCCATCTCCACACATATTATGATCAAGCATCTTTTATCTTTGAAGTTGATTCCCACAATAAGGAAATTATCTGATATTATCTTACATGGGATATACTGTTTGTGCCTTGTTTTTTGTGCAGGTGGGATTGGCAGTGCCGTCTCTGATCCTCTCTGCTGTTTAGCATTATCTATTTGTGTTACTGCATCATTTTTGTGAATACGCTGCAGTACTGCAAAGACACTCCAACATGTGTGAACACAGCCCTAATTTCTCTGTAGACTTTTGCACAAGCTGAAACACCTGCTTCTGGCCGGTCAGAGATGGTGAATCACGCCCTGCCCCCTGTCTGCATCATCAGCCTGTGCTCAGCAAACACACACAATGTGAAACAGAGGCATGGAAGTTTTGGCTCCTAAGGTGGGAGAGCAGAGGGAGCAGGAGACAATGTGGATTGGCACAGAGGCCATTTTTCTTCACTTCCTGGATCTCTATCAGCTCCCAGTGTGGCAGAACCGTACAGATATGGTAATACATTGTATAGACACATCTATATAACTTTTAATGTACTTTTAATAGAAAACAAGTTTTTCTTATCCGAGTTCCCCTTTAAATCCCTCCCCATTTCCCTATCTGTGTTTCCTGTCAGTGAATAGAAACCTAAACCCCACACAGATCTATAGGTCTCAGCCGGGGGACCCCGATACTTATACAGATTTAGAATAACCTGCTATCTCTAGGTGTGACATCATCAGTACCCCCCCCCCCCCAGGAAATGACATCAGAGCCGCATTAGGAAAGAGTCTTTATTGTGGTGTCACTGCAGCTTGGTGTAGGTCAGCTCCGCCATGCCGTCCCTGATGTAGCGGAAGTACTCCAGGTGGCCGCGGTGCATCTTCAGCTGGTATTTCCCACAGGTCTTGATGTACTGTAAGAAATGGGGGGCCCCGGGGAAGAGCACGTTGTCGGCCAGGATGATGGTCCCCTCCTGCAGCAGTCCCACCTCCTCCAGCAGCTGCAGGTCCCGCAGGTAACAGCGCTTCCCATGATCCATGAAGACAAAATCCAACTTCTGCACCCCATGCTTATCCTTCAGCTGCGGGATGATGTCATCAGACGGCCCGATCAGGAGCTCTACCTACAGGCAGGGCGGGGAACACACCTCTGAGCCATCAGTGTCAGTGAGCAGGCGGGAAAGCTGACATTTACATCATTCTACAGGACAGATTATATGTCTAGGATTAGGGTCCATTCACACAGAAGATTATCTGACAAAGATTTGAAGCCAAAGCCAGGAATGGATTTGGAAAGAGGAGAAATCTCAGGCTTTCCTTTATGACCTGATCTCTGTTTATAGTCCTCCGGCTTTGGCTTCAAATCTTTGGCAGATAATCTGTCAGATAATCTTTCTGTGTAAATGGACCCTTATGCTACGTTTACACGGAACGATTATCAGGCGAATTTACGCGATAACGATCGAATTTGAACGATAATCGTACATGTATACGCGGCGAACGATCGATAAATCGTTCATTTTGATCTTTTAACATGTTCGTCGTTCGCAAAAAATTTGCCGATCGTTCCGTGTAAACAGTCGTTCACTGATTTTACCTATGTGTGAGATAGGCTTAACCCCTTAAGGACAGAGCCAATTTCGATTTTTGCGTTTTCGTTTTTTCCTCCTTGTGCTTAAAAGGCCATAGCACTTGCATTTTTCCACCTAGAAACCCACATGAGCCCTTATTTTTTGCGTCACTAATTGTACTTTGCAATGACAGGCTGAATTTTTGCATAAAGTACACTGCGAAACCAGAAAAAAATTCAAAGTGTGGTGAAATTGAAAACAAAAAAACGCATTTTGTTAATTTGGGGGAAATGTGTTTTTACGCCATTCGCCCTGGGGTAAAACTGACTTGTTATATATGTTCCTCAAGTCGTTACGATTACAACGATATATAACATGTATAACTTATATTGTATCTGATGGCCTGTAAAAAATTCAAACCATTGTCAACAAATATACGTCACTTAAAATCGCTCCATTCCCATGCTTATAACGCTTTTATCCTTTGGTCTATGGGGCTGTGCGAGGTGTCATTTTTTGCGCCATGATGTGTTCTTTCTATCGGTACCTTGATTGCGCATATACGACTTTTTGATCGCTTTTTATTACAATTTTTCTGGATTTGATGCAACCAAAAATGCGCAATTTTGCACTTTGGGATTTTTTGCGCTGACGCAGTTTACCGTGCGAGATCAGGAATGTGATTAATTAATAGTTCGGGCGATTACGCACGCGGCGATACCAAACATGTTTATTTATTTATTTACTTTTATTTACTTTTATTTATAACCTGGGAAAAGGGGGGTGATTCAGACTTTTATTAGGGGAGGGGGCTTTTTATTAATAATGACACTTTTTTTTAACTTTTACACTTATACTAGAAGCCCCCCTGGGGTTAGGGTTATTCCCCCCCCCCCCCCGGGGTTAGGGTTATTCCCCCCCTGGGGTTAGGGTTATTCTGCTGCAGAGATCCATGAGATCGGCACTCGTTTGCTTTCGGCTGCTGCAGCCGGAAGTAAACGAGTGCCGAGTCGGGGATGGCGCCATCTTGGAGCGGTTCAGAAACGGAGATCGCTCCTCCGGGATAACATCGCGAAGGAGCGATCTCCCCCACTAGACACCAGGGATAAGCTGCGTCCGGTAATCGGATGCAGCTGTCATGTTTGATTACTGTATTAGCGGGCACGGCGATCGGACCGTGCCCGCTAATACCTGCGGTCCCGGGCTACAAGCGGCACCCGGGATCGCCGCGCGGCGACCCCGCTCTGAACGTCCTTAACGGCAACAGGGCGTAAATATACTCCCTTTGTCGTTAAGGGATTAAAGGGAACCAATCAGCCCGTTTGGGCTGATATGGTTCCCTGGATCATTGTATAAAGCACCTGGAGGGGCCCCGGCACGCACCAGCCACGGCCGCAGCAGGTACTTTATAACGGAGAAAATGACTTTTATTCCCCGGCTCGTGACTAGATATGAGCGGGGAAGTAGTCATGGTGGGCGGCTCCCCGCTCGTATCTAGTCACTGCGCTCTGCCTGTCAGCGCGCTCAGAGGGGATGATTGACAGGCAGAGAGGTCCGTTACTGGCCTCTCTGCCTGTCAATCATCCCGCCAAGCGTGCTGACAGGCAGAGCGCAGTGACTAGATACGAGCGGGGAGCCGCCCACCATGACTACTTCCCCGCTCATATCTAGTCACGAGCCGGGGAATAAAAGTCATTTTCTCCGTTATAAAGCACCTGCTGCGGCCGTGGCTGGTACGTGTCGGGGTCCCTCCAGGTGCTTTATACAATGATCCAGGGAACCATATCAGTCCAAACGGGCGGATTGGTTCCCTTTAAGAGATCGCAAAACTAATTTTCTGTACAATATATCGTTCCATCTAAACGCTGATCGTTATAAAAAAATAATTGTTACTTCAAAATCAATAATCGTACGATCGGGCGAATTATCGCTCCGTGTAAACGTAGCATAATGCTGTATTGTTATTAACCATCCGGAATCTTCTGTCCCCTCCGTTCTAAAGTTATATTTGACATACATCATCACTTCTATTATATCAACCTGCCCTTAAAGGGTTAAAGGGCTTGTCCACTCTTATTTAAAGAAGCACTCCAGTTTTCTTTTTTTCCTTTATCATGCTCACTTACTCATACACACATCACCAGTCCTACAGCGCCATCTATTTCACTCCAGCACAGCAGCATCCATGTTATTCATGGCTATAATTGGGTCATGTGATCATCAGTCTGACCCAGAGAAAGTCACAGTGTTTCATGTATCAGAGGAAGTGGTCTGCTCTGGGTCAGGTGACTTCCTGTGACATCATCACCTATCATGTCCCTCCTTTCAGCTCACAGACCCCTCCCCTCCAATCCCAGCTCTGCGGGGGAGGAGCAGTCGCCATAGCAACAAGATTCCAACCTTTAAAGGCTGGAATCTGATTGGTCGCTATGGGCAAATGCTCTGCACAAGGTCCAATAACTCTTCCCTATGTGTATATAGGATCACGATATATACTGGTTATTCCTCCCTGTTTTTGCAGCATCATAACTGCAGATAATGTGAACTGGCCCCAACCCAGTGCTGCCTCAGTATATGGGACAATGTCGCCCTGTCGTCAAGTGTTGAGTAACTACAACTCTCATCATGCACAGTCTTTGCACAGGAGTCGTATATCTCACCGTATCATCGTCAAAGCCGGCCAGTCTGATCACCTTCTCGGCCACGGCGGCTTTCCTGGGGTTGGCGTCTACGGTGTACAGCCTGGCGCCCAGCGGCAGGGCCTGCGCCATGATGATGGTGGCGTAGCCGCACTGTGTGCCCAGCTCCAGCACATTGAGAGGGGCGTTCTCATAGATCAGCCGGTCCAGGATCTTCCCTGTGAGAGAGAAGACACAAGCTGCTGTATACTGCCGTATAACGTACCAGAAGCTTCCTATAAGTGCGCGGCATACGGGGTGACAAAACCGTCTCGTACCTTTCTGGGGCCCGATGTTACTCAGGTATTCAGAGTGATAACAATATTGGTCGAAGGTGTTGAGGACGTGCTGGGGGTCCCCGGGGATGGCGTGGGTGATGACGTACTGGAAGGCCCGCTCCTCGCGTGGGATCCCCGTGAGGTAATCCTGAATACGACGCACAATGACTGCACGATAGAAGAGCAGAAAGTAATGGCGGTAACGGATAATCACTGTGATAATAAAGGGAATAAAGGCCAAAGCGATGGCGGGAGAAACCATGGTCCAACCTGCAGGACAAGAGAAGGGAGAACTGTGATAGTAAATATATACAGTGATACCTCTGTATCCGAACACGTCAGACGAGATGGCTGTCAGCTGATGCTTCAGGTACCAAGGTTACAGGATTCCTCTCATAATAATGAGAATCCCTGCTGTAAACCTGTGCGGCATCCAGAGACGGGTCACTGTGGGCAGAGATCAGGTCACCCCCAATACACCTACAGCATCCCCCTTCATACTGCTGCAGTCCATCAGTCTTGTGCAGGAGGACAATGAGAGCAGCTCCGGAGCTCCTGCACCGCAACGTCCTCCCTCCCCAGGCGGCCGGTATGTCTCCAATGTAGCTGAGCTCACCGGCTGCCTGGGGAGGGAGGACGTCACCGGGCAGGAGCTCGGGTCACCAGAAATACAGGGAATACAAGAATATAACTGCTATAATACTGCTCCTATATACAGGAATATACTATAATACTGCTCCCTATATACAGGAATATACTATAATACTGCTCCCTATATACAGGAATATAACTACTATAATACTGCTCCTATATACAGGGATATAACTACTATAATACTGCTCCTATATACAGGAATATAACTGCTATAATACTGCTCCTATATACAGGAATATAACTACTATAATACTGCTCCTATATACAGGGATATAACTACTATAATACTGCCTACTATATACAGGAATATAACTACTATAATACTGCCCCCTATATACAGGAATATAACTACTATAATACTGCTCCTATATACAGGAATATAACTACTATAATACTGCTCCTATATACAGGAATATAACTACTATAATGCTTCAGGAAGATACAGGTGCCGGCACTGTCTGAATACTGCTCAATCAGTAGCTGTGCGCTGGAGTCGGATTAAGGGCTAATAAACTGCACTGGTAAGTAGCCGCGGTGCTCGAACAGAGACAAGGGCAGTACGGTGTATAAAATAGAAAATAAGTCCAAGCACTCACCGGATGAAGGGATCTCTTTGTGCGTTTATTCAGACATCACAGGGAGGGAGCGGTGGCCAGGGTGCGGGAGCGTGTAGCAGACAACTGTTTCGCGCCTCAGCGCTTTGTCAAGTCTTACCTGACAAAGACAAACCTGACAAGACTTGACAAAGCGCTGAGGCGCGAAACAGTTGTCTGCTACACGCTCCCGCACCCTGGCCACCGCTCCCTCCCTGTGATGTCTGAATAAACGCACAAAGAGATCCCTTCATCCGGTGAGTGCTTGGACTTATTTTCTATTTTATACACCATAACTACTATAATACTGCTCCTATATACAGGAATATAACTACTATAATACTGCTCCTATATACAGAGATATAACTACTATAATACTGCTCCTATATACAAGAATATAACTACTATAATACTGCTCCTATATACAGGAATATAACTACTATAATACTGCTCCTATATACAGGAATATAACTACTATAATACTGCTCCTATATACAGGAATATAACTACTATAATACTGCCCCTATATACAGGAATATAACTACTATAATACTGCTCCTATATACAGGGATATAACTACTATAATACTGCTCCTATATACAGGAATATAACTACTATAATACTGCTCCTATATACAGGAATATAACTACTATAATACTGCCCCTATATACAGGGATATAACTACTATAATACTGCTCCTATATACAGGGATATAACTACTATAATACTGCTCCTATATACAGGGATATAACTACTATAATACTGCTCACTATATACAGGGATATAACTACTATAATACTGCCCCCTATATACAGGAATATACTACTATAATACTGCTCCTATATACAGGAATATAACTACTATAATACTGCTGCTATATACAGGAATATAACTACTATAATACTGCCCCCTATATACAGGAATATAACTACTATAATACTGCTCCTATATACAGGAATATAACTACTATAATACTGCCCCCTATATACAGGAATATAACTACTATAATACTGCCCCCTATATACAGGAATATAACTACTATAATACTGCCCCCTATATACAGGAATATAACTACTATAATACTGCTCCTATATACAGGGATATAACTACTATAATACTGCTCACTATATACAGGGATATAACTACTATAATACTGCCCCTATATACAGGAATATAACTACTATAATACTGCTCCTATATACAAGAATATAACTACTATAATACTGCTCCTATATACAGGGATATAACTACTATAATACTGTCCCTATATACAGGAATATAACTACTATAATACTGCTCCTATATACAGGAATATAACTACTATAATACTGCCCCTATATACAGGAATATAACTACTATAATACTGCCTCCTATATATAGGAATATACTACTATAATACTGCCCCTATATACAGGAATATAACTACTATAATACTGTATAATAGTTGTATAATGTTATAGTTACCCTTCTTAGTCTCAGCTGCGGCTCTTCTGCCCAGTGTCTGTCTCTGTCCTGACCGTCACCGGCTCTTCTCCTCCATTATTCATGAGTGTGTTGGAGGGGTTGCAGTAGTCCAGGGTGACACATGATAGGGCAGCACTCAGGTTACAGTAGGTGGCAGGTGTTCCGGGGCAGGTGCCGCTCACTATCTGCTCTTTTCCACATGATATCTTTTGTATTGTTGGTTACTTATTCCCCCCGGACCCCCATGGATCGGACCCCAGCATTGTCACTGATGATGCTCTCAGGGATTGATCGTATCATCTCCAGTCACTGTGTCCTCCCACAATCCTCTGCTCTACTGTGTTTACCAAGTAAGTGACCCCATATAAATTTTATTTGTCTCCTCTTACATCCGGGTATACAGAAGGTTCTATGATATGAGGCTCCTCACCAGATCTCCTCCTTCATGTGCGGTGTCCCACTAGGGGTGTTACTGTTGTTTACACCCTTCACAAAAATCTGTACTTTTTGTGGTCTAATTATGATTAAAGCAGTATTAAGAGTTGACCACTAGATGTCGCTGTAATATGTATATGGAAGCTGCACAGCTGAAGGATCGCAAAGGGTTATTGTGTTTATGTGTAACCAGAATCTCTAAACCTGTGGGATTTCTGTTTTCTTCTTTCCTATCGCCTCTCCTCTCTGTTTTTCTATTTCAATCTTTTCACCCAATCATAGCGCACCCTACACGCTGTATAGGAAGTTAGTCCCATGGTTGGGGAGGAGCAAGAGTCTTCTGTTTGGGACGGTGTGGAGGAAGGACACAAGCTACATAGGGATAGCGGTCCTGTCTGGGCCCTGTCCAGTCTTAGGGCCCTATTCCACCGGACGATTATCATTCAGATTATCGTTAAATCGTTCGAATCTAAACGATAATCGTTCGGTTGAAATGCAGTTAACGATTAACGAACTAACGAGAAATCGTTGATCGCTTTATAAGACCTGGACCTATTTTTATCGTTGCTCCTTTGCAAAACGTTCACAAATCGTTCGCATTGAATAAGACATTGTTCGATCTTTCGCAATAGATACGAACGCAATAGCGAAGAAAAAACTATCGCAATTATGATCATAAGTAACGATTATCGTTCCATGGAAATGAGTGAACGTTTTCAGGTCTTTCACAATAGCGGTCGTTTGAGACCGTTAATCTTTAACGATTATGCAAACAATAATCGTCCGGTGGAATAGGGCCCTTAGCCAGTACCCCGCATGGGTAGGACGCAAGACAGCACACTGTTACCAACCTCCTTACAAGTACGTACACAAAGAATTATGCAGTCTTAAACCTCTTAGGAGAGGACTAGCCAACAGATAACCTCAGCCCATGCCGTGGGCGAGGAGAAGTCACAGTGCAGGACAGTATCCACTATAGAGCCACAGAGCCAGAAACTGGTCCGGATAGAGCAAAGTTGCAGTAGCTAGGAAATCTGTCTCGCAGCGCGGGTGTCAGCAAGGAACCCTCAGCATTCCGCTCAACCCAGGTAACAAGGTCTGGGGCCTGTGTCACCCATTAGTACGGTTCGGCCAATGCAAGAGTGCATAAGGTGGTGTGAAGACTGAAAGCAAAGGTCAATACACAGGCACAGGTGGTGTTCTTCTTCTACAAGTCTTCTATTCGATCCTCCAACATCCCGGCAGAGCACACTACTACATGGATTGAGACTCTCTCGGCATCCTCCTCTCCACTACTCTAGTTGCTCCAGATCCTAATACCTCTGTATGTATGTCGTGGTGCATTTATAAGCAGGTATTACATATGCTGTAGGAAGTTGTCACATGGGGAGAGGAAGTTTAGCCACACCTTAGTGAGTCTTACTCTGGTTTCTGTAGAGGAAGGACGCAAGCCAGAAGGTCCCTGAAGCAGTACCTGGATAGTTCAGTGGATTTGTGGTTGGTGAAGGAGAGATATAAGAGGGTTGTTGTTAATGGTGTATATTTCGAACAGAGACTGGTTACATGTGGTGGTCACAAGGGTCTGTTCCGGGTCCTATTCTTTCTAAGTGACATAGGAGAAGGGTTGGTAGGTACAGATAGTGACATAGGAGAAGGGTTGGTAGGTAAGGATAGTGACATAGGAGAAGGGTTGGTAGGTAAGGATAGTGACATAGGAGAAGGGTTGGTAGGTAAGGATAGTGACAAGAGAAGGTTTGGTAGGTAAGGATAGTGACATAGGAGAAGGGTTGGTAGGTAAGGATAGTGACATAGGAGAAGGGTTGGTAGGTAAGGATAGTGATATTGGAAAAGGGTTGGTAGGTAAGAACAGTGACATAGGGGAAGGGTTGGTAGGTAAGGATAGTGACATAGGAGAAGGGTTGGTAGGTAAGGATAGTGACATAGGAGAAGGGTTGGTAGGTAAGGATAGTGATATAGGAGAAGGGTTGGTAGGTAAGGATAGTGACATAGGAGAAGGGTTGGTAGGTAAGGATAGTGACATATGAGAAGGGTTGGTAGGTAAGGATAGTGACATAGTAGAAGGTTTGGTAGGTAAGGATAGTGACATAGGAGAAGGGTTGGTAGGTAAGGATAGTGATATAGGAGAAGGGTTGGTAGGTAAGGATAGTGACATAGGAGAAGGTTTGGTAGGTAAGGATAGTGACATAGGAGAAGGGTTGGTAGGTAAGGATAGTGACATAGGAGAAGGGTTGGTAGGTAAGGATAGTGACATAGGAGAAGGGTTGGTAGGTAAGGATAGTGATATAGGAGAAGGGTTGGTAGGTAAGGATAGTGACATAGGAGAAAGGTTGGTAGGTAAGGATAGTGACATAGGAGAAGGGTTGGTAGGTAAGGATAGTGACATAGGAGAAGGGTTGGTGGGTAAGGATAGTGACATAGGAGAAGGTTTGGTAGGTAAGGATAGTGACATAGGAGAAGGTTTGGTAGGTAAGGATAGTGACAGGAGAAGGGTTGGTAGGTAAGGATAGTGACATAGGAGAAGGTTTGGTTGTGGTGTCAGTAATATGGGAAATGATTTAGCTTGTGCTGGGCTGTATATATATATATATATATATATATATATATATATAAAATGATATGCTGGGCTGTATATAAATATATATATGTGGTGTCCTACCACGGGTGTTACAGATATATACACCCTTCACAAAAGTCTGTACTTATTGTACTATTGTGGTGATGAAAGCAGTACTAAAGTTCGCCACTAGATGTCCCTGTATTATGTATATGTATTTGGAAGCCGCACAGCTGAAGGATGTAAAAGGTTATTGTTTTTCTATGTGTCACCTAAATCTGTAGACCAGTAGGAGCAGGGGCGTAGCTAGGATTTATGCCCCCCCCCCCCTCTCCTACACACTAATATTTATATTATATATATATATATATATATACATATATATATATATTTATATACATAGGTGCAGGAGCAGACTACCTTTTGCTTAACCCTTTATTTACTGCATTGTGTAAGTGATCCAGTGTTCTCTTACATGCTGCAACACAAACAAAGGGTTAATACAGAAGAGAATTAGCTCTGCTACTCCTGCACTGATAACCCCTGACCTCTGCAGGAACTCAGAGAACAGAGGTTATCAGAGTAGTGAGGCAGAGAGCTAATTGTCTTCTGTATTAACCCTTTTTGTGTTGCAGCATGTTAGAGAACACTGGGTCACTTACACACTGCAGTAAATAAGGGGTTAAGCAAAAGGACACAGGAGGCTCTTATCTTCCCTGGGCCCCCTCCCTCCACGGGCCCCATAGCAACCGCCTTCCCTGCCCCTATGGTAGCTACGCCACCGAGTAGGAGTCTAGTTTTCTTCTTTCCTATCATCTCCCTCCTTTCTTCTTCTGTTGCACTCTTCACCCACTCACAGCGCACCTTACATGCTGGAAGGAAGTAAGTCACATTGGTGGAGGATGAGCAAAGGACTTTCTTCGTGGACATTGTGGAGGAAGGATAAGAGCCAGATAGCCCTCCACAGTGATCCTATCTGGACCCTGGCCCTCTGCCAGGTCCCCGTACCTTAGTTTAGTCTTAGGGTATGTGCACACTGAGCAATTCTCGAGGAATTGTAGCTGAAAGATTTCTGCTTGAAATTCCTCGCCTATTCTGCTCTAACTGAATTTGAGCTGAATTTGAGCGGAAATCGAGCGTAATGCAAGCGGATTTCAAGCGGAATTTCAAGCGGAATTTCAAGTTCCATTGACTTCTATAGGATTCCTCTAGCGGAATCCGCCCAAAGAATTGACATGTCAATTGTCTGGGCGGAAATGAGGATTCCGCACTGAATTCTGGGCGGAAATTTACTCTGTGTGTGCACGGGCAGTCGGAAATCCCATTGTTCTCTATGGAAAGGAGCAATGTTGCATTTACACGGGCGGAATTCCACTAGAATTGCTCAATGTGCTTATACCCTTAACCCCCGCATGGGAAGGATGCAAGACAGCACACTGCTAACAACTTTTTAGGAGAGGACAAGCCAGAGACAACCTCAACCCACGCCGAGGACAAGGAGTGTCACAGTGCAGGATGGTGTCTACAAGAGCAAAAGAGCCAGGAACTGATCTAGATAGAGTTCTTAGGTTTAGTGCAACTTTTCTCTATCACGCAGCGCGGGTGTCAACAGGGAACCCTCAGCATTCCGCTCATCCCAGGTAACAAGGTCTGGGGCCTGTGTCACCCTCTAGGAAGGTTCAGCCGAGTCTAGTGGGCATAAGGTGGTGTCAAGACTAATACACGGGCACAGGCGTTCTTCTTCTTCTAAGTATTCTACCTCATCCTCCAACATCCCGGCAGAGCACAGTACTACAAGTCTCTACATTGAGACTTTCACGGCATCCTCCTCTCTGCTACTCTGCTTCTTCGTATTACTCAGCACACTGCCTAGTCAGCACGACTATATCCTACACTGCATTTCTACTACTGATCAGGTTGCTGTATTGTCACGTATTTATTGGGAACTTTGTCAAGTGTTTTACCCAGAGAAACTTCATACTGCTTATTCTGTATTACCTGCTGCACATTTGCAAATAGTAAATCGGCTTATCTACACTAAAGAGACTTTGTGATTACTCACAATCCACCAACACAGCACACACATCAACCTTGAGACACTTCCCCTTTCTGTAGGTGGCGCGTCCTACATTCCAGGGTCACTACACCACTCTGGCCATCCATGATCACTCTAACCCAAGTGACCCAGTAGCAACCTGGCAAGACACTGACCACAGGGAAGAAGGGTACAACCAGCCTTGTCAACTAAAAGCAGGCGTGCCATCACACCTGTGTGCCCACCAGGCACTGGCGTCACGACATAACATTCCAAGGTCCGGCACCACCTAGCAAGTGACTGGCCGCTCCTCCTACCAACACCACTGGGGGTTCACCACAGAAGTGGCGTCACGAACAGGATACAAGCCTTGTTGCAGTTTATTGTCGCTACCTTAAGGAACTGTGTACAGAGTGTGTGTTTCACGGTTTGGAGATTGTTCAGAACTGTGTGCTTATTACTGTCATCACAAGTCACCAAAGACTAACTATTGCACACCTATTGCCCTGAAGAAAAGCGCCCCAACGCAAGTCACCATAACAGTGCTCATAAAAGTGGGGGAGCCATCTTTAGTACCACAGAACTGTATCCTTTATTTACTGGCTACGTCACTACTTTGAGAAACCCCACCAGCCTAAAGGCGGGAAAGACTGCCTAAAAGCATGCCAAAGACTCAGCACTGCCCCCTGGTGGAACTTACTATTCTGCTGGTGGGGTCACTGTGTACATACATTACTGATCCTGAGTTACATCCTGTATTATACCCCAGAGCTGCACTCACTATTCTGCTGGTGGGGTCACTGTGTACATACATTACATTACTGATCCTGAGTTACATCCTGTATTATACCCCAGAGCTGCACTCACTATTCTGCTGGTGGGGTCACTGTGTACATACATTACATTACTGATCCTGAGTTACATCCTGTATTATACCCCAGAGCTGCAGTCACTATTCTGCTGGTGGGGTCACTGTGTACATACATTACATTACTGATCCTGTACTTATCCTGAGTTACATCCTGTATTATACTCCAGAGCTGCACTCACTATTCTGCTGGTGGGTCGCTGTGTACATACATTACTGATCCTGAGTTACATCCTGTATTATACCCCAGAGCTGCAGTCACTATTCTGCTGGTGGGGTCACTGTGTACATACATTACATTACTGATCCTGTACTTATCCTGAGTTACATCCTGTATTATACTCCAGAGCTGTACTCACTATTTTGCTGCCTGCCATCTTGAACACGTGTCTAACCACTTTCCATTGTACATGTACAGAGATGGCGCTGTTTCTAGAAAGAGTCGGCCATGTTTTCCTAACCCTGGACTACTCCTTTACCATCCTGTGTGGTGGGTGGGGTGAGGTCTGAATAATCCAGGAAGGCTTCCTGATGGGGGCGCCATTCTCCTGGGCTTCTGGGGAGAGAATAGTGACAGGTGGCCGGGCCCCTGTGACATTTATATCTTGCCTGTAATTCCCCTTCTGGCCAGCAGAGGACACATGTGGTAATGTTACTGCACCCTATACATACAGATGTGGAATGTGGCATTGGACGGATTGTGGAAACGTACACACACACACACACACACATATATATATACACACACACATATATGTATATACACACACACATATAACCACACACACACACACACACACACACACACACATATATATATATACACACACATATAACCACACACACATATATATACACACACACATATATGTATATACACACACATATATGTATATACACACACACATATAACCACACACACACACGTATATACACACACACATATATGTATATACACACACATATATATATACACACACATAACCACACACACATATATATACACACACACATATATGTATATACACACACACACACATATAACCACACACACACACACACACACGTATATACACACACACATATATGTATATACACACACATATATATATATATACACACACATATATATATATACACACACATATATGTATATACACACACATATAACCACACACATACATATTATATACATACACACACACAGTCTGATTCAACTTCCCTCCAAGTAGTATAAATTTAGATCTAATGTCTCATTGTAGACCCTGGTCTCATTATAGAACACCTTAAAATGCCAACTTTAAGTGTAATATTTAGAATTAGGCCAGAATTGAACAGAAAGAACAGCTCTCCAAACTTACTTTTGTAATTGACAAACTACTTAACCATGAAATATTTCCTCAACTTTTTATGTGCCCTCATCTACTTGTCTTGTGTTTTCTTTCTATCCTACCCTCCCTCCATCTGCACTGAAAATCACATTTACATCAGCCCCTCTCTCCTCCCCTCCCCCATGTATTGCCCCCATGCCCTGTACACTCTCACTCACCTCCCTATAACTCCTTCCACTGTGCAGCACAGAAGTCGCTCTCACAAGTCGTTTAACCTCCTGCTAAACCACCTGCTGTCTCTCTCTATCCTCCTGCTGTCTCTCTCTATCCTCCTGCTGTCTCTCTCTATCCACCTGCTGTCTCTCTCTATCCTCCTGCTGTCTCTCTCTATCCACCTGCTGTCTCTCTCTATCCACCTGCTGTCTCTCTCTATCCTCCTGCTGTCTCTCTCTATCCACCTGCTGTCTCTCTCTATCCTCCTGCTGTCTCTCTCTATCCACCTGCTGTCTCTCTCTATCCTCCTGCTGTCTCTCTCTATCCTCCTGCTGTCTCTCTCTATCCACCTGCTGTCTCTCTCTATCCTTCTGCTGCTGGTGACATCTCACCTTTCTCCCTCGCTAGTGACCCTCTCTTACTTTCCTCAAATAACTCTCTTAGTTTCACCAAGAACCGCTGTCGGCCATCTTCTGCTGCCTCTGTCTCTCCAGTTTCCTTTACCTGCGCTCTCATAAATTCTCGCTCCGAGTGCAACAAACTCACGGAAATTCATGATCTTTTCATTGCTAAATCCTTCACCCTTCTGGCTCTCACTGAAACCTGGCTACGACCATCGGACACTGCTTCCCCTGCGGCTCTATCCTATGGTGGCCTCTCTCACACCCCCAGACCTCAGGGTAGACATGGTGGAGGAGTTGGGGTTCTTCTCTCTCACACCCCCAGATCTGACGGTAGACATGGTGGAGGAGTTGGGGTTCTTCTCTCTCACACCCCCAGATCTGAGGGTAGGCATGGTGAAGGAGTTGGGGTTCTTCTCTCTCACACCCCCAGACCTGAGGGTAGGCATGGTGGAGGAGTTGGGGTTCTTCTCTCTCACACCCTCAGACCTGAGGGTAGGCATGGTGAAGGAGTTGGGGTTCTTCTCTCTCACACCCCCAGACCTGAGGGTAGGCATGGTGTAGGAGTTGGGGTTCTTCTCTCTCACACCCCAGACCTGAGGGTAGGCATGGTGGAGCAGTTGGGGTTCTTCTCTCTCACACCCCCAGACCTGAGGGTAGGCATGGTGGAGGAGTTGGGGTTCTTCTCTCTCACACCCCCAGACCTGAGGGTAGGCATGGTGTAGGAGTTGGGGTTCTTCTCTCTCACACCTGAGGGTAGGCATGGTGGAGGAGTTGGGGTTCTTCTCTCTCACACCCCCACACCTGAGGGTAGGCATGGTGAAGGAGTTGGGGTTCTTCTCTCTCACACCTGAGGGTAGGCATGGTGTAGGAGTTGGGGTTCTTCTCTCTCACACCCCCACACCTGAGGGTAGGCATGGTGGAGGGGTTGGGGTTCTTCTCTCCCCACAATGCACCTTCCAGGTCATTCCCCCTGAGCCCTCACTCTCATTCCCCTCCTTTGAGGCACACACCCTCAGACTCTTCCACCCACTTTCCCTCAGAGTAGCTGTTATCTATCGTCCCCCTGGCTCTCCTCAATTCCTCAACCACTTTGCCACCTGGCTCCCTCATTTCTTATCTGCTGAAGTTCCCACACTTATCCTGGGTGACTTCAACATTCCTGTCAATACTCCTATTTCCTCTCAGGCCTCTCAGCTTCTCTCTCTAACCACGTCTTTCGGCCTCTCACAGCTAACAAACTCTCCCACACACAAGGGTGGGAATTCCCTGGACCTGATCTTCTTCTGCCACTTTTCCATCTCCAACTTCACAAATGATCCCTCAGAGTTATCCGACCACAACCTCCTTTCTTTCACAATTACAAACAATCGCCCCCCTCCTGACACTCCTACCCCACACATATATAGAAATCTGCGTGCTATAGACACTCACCAACTCATAAACCCTCTTCAGTCCTCACTGTCCCCAATCTCATCCCTCACCTGCCCAAACACGGCCGCACAACACTACCACAACACCCTGAAAACTACCCTAGACTCTGTAGCGCCCCCTACTCTCCGCACACCCCGCCACAGATGCCGGCAGCCCTGGCACACCCCGGAAACTCGCTCTCTTCGGCGATGCTCTAGGACCGCTGAACGTCTGTGGAGGAAATTGAGAACCTCAGCAGATTTCATTCATTACAAATTCACCCTCAAATCTTACTACTCTGCCCTTCACCTCGCCAAACAATATTATTTCACCTCCCTCATCTCTTCACTGTCAAACAATCCAAAACGCCTTTTCGACACCTTTAATTCTCTTCTCAAGACCAAAGCTCAGTCACCTATCACTGACCTCTGTGCTGAAGACCTGGCCTCCTTCTTCAAAACCAAAATCGACAACATCCGTTCTGACATCACCTCCCAGCCCCAAAGCCCCATAGATCCCATCCCCTCTCCCGTAGATCCCATCCCCTCTCCCGTAGATCCCAGTCCCTCTCCCATAGATCCCAGTCCCTCTCCCATAGATCCCATCCCCTCTCCCATAGATCCCAGTCCCTCTCCCATAGATCCCATCCCCTCTCCCATAGATCCCAGTCCTTCTCCCATAGATCCCATCCCCTCTCCCATAGATCCCATCCCCTCTCCCGTAGATCCCAGTCCTTCTCACATAGATCCCATCCCCTTTGCAATAGATCCCATCCCCTCTCCCATAGATCCCATCCCCTCTCCCGTAGATCCCAGTCCTTCTCACATAGATCCCATCCCCTCTCCCATAGATCCCATCCCCTCTCCCATAGATCCCATCCCCTCTCCCATAGATCCCATCCCCTCTCCCATAGATCCCATCCCCTCTCCCATAGATCCCATCCCCTCTCCCATAGATCCCATCCCCTCTCCCACCTTCTCTTCACTCTCTGGTTTTGATCCAGTGACAGAGGAAGAAGTCTCCAAGCTCCTCTCGTCCTACTACCTGCCCTAGTGACCCTATTCCCTCACACCTCCTCCAGTCCCTCTCTCCTGCTGTCACTACTCACCTTACCAAAATATTCAACCTCTCCCTCTCCTCTGGTATCTTTCCCTCCTCATTTAAGCACTCTGTAATCACCCCGCTACTGAAAAAACATCTCTAGACCCCTCCTGTGCAGCCAACTATCGGCCTGTCTCCAATCTCCCCTTCATCTCTAAACTCCTGGAACTTCTGGTCTACTCTCACCTAACCCGCTATCGCTGTGATAACTCTCTTCTTGACCCTCTACAGTCCGGCTTCCGACCCCTTCACTCCACCGAAACTGCTCTCACCAAGGTGTCAAACGACCTCCTGAAGGCCAAGTCACAAGGAAACTTCTCCTTGCTGATTCTCCTGGATCTCTCAGCAGCGTTTGACACTGTGGACCACCAGCTTCTCCTCTCCATTCTCAGCTCTCTTGGTTTTCTTCCTACCTCTCTGACCGCTCCTTCAGTGTATCCTTCTCAGGCTCTACTTCTCCCTTACCTCTCTCTGTTGGGGTTCCCCAGGGGTCAGTCTTAGGTCCCCTCCTCTTCTCCCTCTATACAGCCCCCATCGGACAGACCATCAGCAGGTTTGGTTTCCAATACCATCTTTATGCTGATGACACCCAGTTATACACCTCCTCCCGCGACATCTCCCCTGCCTTCCTGCAAAATACAAGTGACTGTCTATCCGCTCTCTCTAACACTATGACCTCTCTGTTTCTCAAACTTAATCTCTCCAAAACTGAACTTCTGTTATTTCCTCCCTCTAACAAACCTAAACCCGACATCTCCCTCTCAGTCTGTGGTACTAGCATCACTCCTGTGCATCAGGCTCGATGTTTGGGGGTTATGCTAGACTCTGTTCTATCCTTTACTCCCTATATCCAAGCTCTTACACGCTCCTGTCATCTCCATCTCAAAAACATCTCCAGAATCCGCCCATTCCTCACCACTGACACCGCTCAGACTCTGACTGTCGCCCTGATCCATTCCCGTCTGAACTACTTTAACTCCCTACTAATCGGTCTTCCTCTGTCTAAGCTCTCCCCTCTCCAGTCTATCCTGAACGCAGCAGCCAGACTCATCTTCCTCTCCAGCCGCTTTACCGACGTCTCCCTCCTCTGCCAGTCACTGCACTGGTTACCCATTAAATATAGAACACAGTTCAAACTCCTCACTCATAAAGCTCTCCACAACTCTGCCCTCCATACATCTCCTCCCTCATCTCCACAACTCTGCCCCTCCATACATCTCCTCCCTCATCTCCACAACTCTGCCCTCCATACATCTCCTCCCTCATCTCCACAACTCTGCCCCCCATACATCTCCTCCCTCATCTCCACAACTCTGCCCTCCATACATCTCCTCCCTCATCTCCACAACTCTGCCCTCCATACATCTCCTCCCTCATCTCCACAACTCTGCCCCCCATACATCTCCTCCCTCATCTCCACAACTCTGCCCTCCATACATCTCCTCTCTTATCTCCACAACTCTGCCCTCCATACATCTCCTCCCTCATCTCCACAACTCTGCCCTCCATACATCTCCTCCCTCATCTCCACAACTCTGCCCTCCATACATCTCCTCCCTCATCTCCACAACTCTGCCCTCCATACATCGCCGCCCTCCTCTCCACAACTCTGCCCTCCATACATCTCCTCCCTCATCTCCACAACTCTGCCCTCCATACATCTCCTCCCTCATCTCCACAACTCTGCCCTCCATACATCTCCTCCCTCATCTCCACAACTCTGCCCTCCATACATCTCCTCCCTCATCTCCACAACTCTGCCCTCCATACATCTCCTCCCTCATCTCCACAACTCTGCCCCCCATACATCTCCTCTCTCATCTCCACAACTCTGCCCTCCATACATCTCCTCCCTCATCTCCACAACTCTGCCCCTCCATACATCTCCTCCCTCATCTCCACAACTCTGCCCCTCCATACATCTCCTCCCTCATCTCCACAACTCTGCCCTCCATACATCTCCTCCCTCATCTCCACAACTCTGCCCCTCCATACATCTCCTCATCTCCACAACTCTGCCCTCCATACATCTCCTCCCTCATCTCCACAACTCTGCCCCTCCATACATCTCCTCATCTCCACAACTCTGCCCTCCATACATCCCCACACCTCTGCCCTCCATACATCACCTCCATCATCTCCACCTACCATCCTTCCCGTGCTCTGCGTTCTGCTAATGATCTTACACTAACCTCTTCTTTAATCAGAATTTCTCATTCCGGCCTCCAAGACTTCTCTCGTGCTGCACCAGTTCTCTGGAACTCCCTACCCAAAGACCTCAGACTTATTTCCTACATCCCCAGTTTCAAGCGCGCCCTGAAGACCCATCTCTTAAGGCTTATAACATTTCATAATCTCTTCTCCCTCTGCTATCCCTTCTCCATCCCCTCTATAACTTCTTCGGTGCTAGGTACACTGTCCTTGTTATCTGAGCTCAGAAAATGGCTTGTGGCTGGCTTTCCCAGCCGCCTATAGGCACTTAGAGATTCCATGTACAATGACTGGAACATTGACAAATAAAGCCCTTGTTGCCTCTCGTGTTACTCCCAGTCATCCTAGCATGTAAGCTCTTGAGAGCAGGTCACTAATTTGGTATTTTAATTTATTCATTGTATAATTTAATATATAACCTGTAATATAGGGTATAAACCCACACATTGTATACACAGCGTATTTACTGCTGCGATACGCAGCGAATACGCAGCAAAAACGCAACAAATACGCAACAAAAACGCAGCAGATTAGATCTAAATAACTGAACTCAGCATTAAATCTTCACCATCAAACTGCTGCGTATTTGTTGCGTATTTGCTGCGTATACGGTGTGTGGGTTTGTACCCATATATTTAAAATAAGCGCTGCGGAATCTGTTGGCGCTATACAAATAAATATTATTATTATTATTATATACACACACATACATACACACACATATAATAAAACCACACGCGCACACACACACACACACACACACACACACACATATAACCACACGCACACACACATATAACCACACGCACACACACACACACACACACATATAACCACACGCACACACACACACACACATATAACCACACGCACACACACACACACATATAACCACACGCACACACATAAAAACACACACACACACGCATATAACCACACACACACACACACACATTATATATATATATATATATACACGCACACATACACACTGCTGATCACTGGTCCAGTGTTGTCTGAGCGGCGGTGACATCACAGTCGGCGTCTGTTCAGGCCACCATCTGTTCTGCATTAATATCCAGAATATAGGGGCGGGGGGGGGGGGGGTCTGTTGGCTGCAGCTGGTCACACAGACACACAGTCATGGAGGGTTAATGAGCCCCAGGAGCGGCGCAGGGACCTCCAGCCAAGCGCCAACAACCCCCCCGGAGTACGGAAAATTTTCCCTGAGGTGGAAGACAAGAGCAACATTGTGGTACAGCCTGACCGTACAGCAGGGAGCACGTCACCACCAGCACTGGTACTAGAGCACAGCCGAGCGGCACGGCGTGATCTCCGCACTACAGCCGAGCGGCACTGCGTGATCTCCGCACTACAGCCGAGCGGCACGGCGTGATCTCCGCACTACAGCCGAGCGGCACGGCGTGATCTCCGCACTACAGCCGAGCGGCACGGCGTGATCTCCGCACTACAGCCGAGCGGCACGGCGTGATCTCCGCACTACAGCCGAGCGGCACGGCGTGATCTCCGCACTACAGCCGAGCGGCACGGCGTGATCTCCGCACTACAGCCGAGCGGCACGGCGTGATCTCCGCACTACAGCCGAGCGGCACGGCGTGATCTCCGCACTACAGCCGAGCGGCACGGCGTGATCTCCGCACTACAGCAGAGCGGCACGGCGTGATCTCCGCACTACAGCAGAGCAGCACGGCGTGATCTCCGCACTACAGCCGAGCGGCACCGCGTGATCTCCGCACTACAGCCGAGCAGCACCGCGTGATCTCCGCGCTACAGCCGAGCAGCACCGCGTGATCTCCGCGCTACAGCCGAGCGGCACCGCGTGATCTCCGCATTACAGCCAAGTGGCACCGCGTGATCTCCAGCCGAGCAGCACCACGTGATCTCCACACTACAGCTGGGTGACAGAGAATAATCTCCGCACTACAGCGGAGCGGCACCGCGTGATCCTTGACAAGCCCTTTAAGTAGCAGCAGTCACATGTCCCTCTGGAGATACATGACGTGAGGAGAAGGCTGGGGCTTATATTAGGTTTTTATATATATATATATATACAGGATACATACAGCGACCCCCATCATCCCCCCACCCCATCGACCGGACCCTCTTCTTCTATTGAAGGAAAAATGTGATGAATCCGGCAGCAGGGACGTCATCCGGCCTGGTTACCAAGGTAACAACCAGTCAGTTCTAAGGGGTTGTCAGGCAGATTGTCCCTAGCAACCAGTCTGTCCCAGATCCCTCTGCTCTTCTGGCGGGAGGGATGGAGAGTCCCATAATCCAGCTGTGATGGATCCCTGCAGCGCCACCACTGGAGAAACACAAGTATTACAAGTCTGTCCATGTAATGTGTGGAGGGGTCGGCTCCTCCAGAGAGGGAGAGCAGTCTCTTACCGGGAACTAACAAACTATACAGTCCCTTTAAAGCTTATTTCATGAGGCCCCTCCTCCCCCCCCCCCGGTGGGAGGAGCCAAACACCCAAAATGTTTTCTCCTTTTTAAAGGAACAGTGAAATGTAATAAAATCTTGGTAAAACTCCTCCCCAACCATAATACATAAAAACATGAAATATTACAGCATATAAGATACTAAACCAAGTCCGCTATCCTGTGTAGCTCATAGAATACTCAATGAGGGAGAAACAAAAACTATCTGGTTGGCTTTTCTGTCTTCAGGATAATATACAGGCTCCTCCCACAGTGGCCACACCCATGCGGAGCTATAGAGCGGGAATACGATGACCACACCCACACTGAGCTATAGAGCAGCAATATGATGAACTCTCATGGTGTTATCTTCAGGATAATATACAGGCTCCTCCCACAGTGGCCACACCCACGCGGAGCTATAGAGCGGGAATATGATGAACTCTCATGGTGTTATCTTCAGGATAATATACAGGCTCCTCCCACAGTGGCCACATCCTTGCGGAGCTATAGAGCGGGAATACGATTACCACACCCACGCGGAGCTATAGAGCGGGAATACGATGACCACACCCACACGGAACTATAGAGCAGGAATACGATGACCACACCCACACGGAACTATAGAGCAGGAGTACGATGAACTCTCATGGTGTTCTGTCTTCAGTATAATATAGAACTCTCATTGCATACTTTGCTCAGGATAATATACAGGCTCCTCCCACAGTGGTCACACTCACGCGGAGCTATAGAGCAAGAATATGAGGAACTCTCATTGTGTACTTTGCTCAGGATAATATACAGGCTCCTCCCACAGTGCTCACACCCACGCAGAGCTTCAGAGCAGGAATATGATAAACTCTCATGATGTTCTGTCTTCAGTATAATATAGAACTCTCATTGCGTACTTTGCTCAGGATAATATACAGGCTCCTCCCACAGTGGCCACACCCACACGGAGCTATAGTACAGGAATATGAACTCTCATTGTGTTCTGTCTTCAGGATAATATACAGGCTCCTCCCATAGTGGCCACACCCAGGCAGAGCTGTAGAGCGGTAATATGAGGATTTATAAGTAGGCACATATCGCGTGTTACAATCTATCTCATCCATTATTGGGGTATCTGTGCACGCAGAGCCGGGTCATAGTCCACTCTCTGAGACTGGACACTAGAACATGATGGGAGTCACCTTCCTCCTCCTCTAACACTGGAGCTTCCTCACAGTCCTGGAGAATTTCTTCATTTCCTTGTCACTCTTCTGCCATTTCCTGACCCAGGAGATAGCAAGTCGGTCGTCCGCCCGGTGCCCCATGACCAGCACCGTGGCCCCGGGCTCCTGCAGGTCCTGGCACACGCAGTTATCACCATCGTTCAGCCACAGAACGGTCTTCTTCAGCTCCTCCTCAGTCCATCCTTTGGCCTTATACACCGTCCGGCTCCTCACCTCCGGGATCACCATGACGTCTCCATCCATGGTGGACACTGAGCGGATGGTCACCTTCATAGCTGAGGATGGGAACAAGACAAGGGTCATTACAGGGGAGACATGGTGGGAGTAGTAGTCCTGTGCAAGTCCTATTATATATAATGAAACTGAGTACATCACACAGTATCAAACATGTTAAACTTAGATACAGCCGTTAAGCAGCCTTAGATACAACAGCTTTATAACCAGTATCACCAGCGGCTTAGAAGCCAGTATCTCATGACAGGCTTAGATACAGTAGCTCAGCAGCTATCCTGTACATGTAATCCTGATGAATGACAACTAGAGGGCGCAGTTCTATTCATAATTGTCATGTACACCTCCCCCTATGTTGCCTCTCAGCCTAGCTGACATGGTCACATGACTCTCTCAGACACAGGAAGTAGCTTATGTCCATGAAGTCCAGGGGGCGGGGCTCTCTTACTTCCTGACTGGCACCTCAATGGACGGTTTATTGGGTGTAATTGCGTTCACTAGTCCAGGACCTTTTACAGATTCTGTACTGGGACTGGATTGGCCTTGATTAGAGTATACCTTTAAATATGTTTCAATAAACTTTATTTGTAAGCAATAACAACAAGAACTCACCAAAGTCGCGGGAGCAGAAATCCTGCAGGAATTCCTTCTCAGTGTCGCCCCCGTTGTGGCAGGCCAGGCACGGCAGCTCTGGAGGCAGACAAGAGATACAATGAAGACTGGGGAGGGGTACTGACCCCACCAGGGCCCCATCCCCTGACCGGACACTTACCTTCTTTCACTGCTGGGGGCTTCTCCTCCTGACCAGCAGGGGGCACACACAGCTCATTCCCTTCTGGAAATTGGGAGCAGTTGAACATCTCAGGCCAGGGGAACCCGAAGGCGGCCATGACGGGGGTGCAGCCGTCCCGTACCTCCTCACACAGGGAGCGGCAGGGGTAGATGGCCTCCTCCAGGTCGCTGAGGCACACCGGGGCAAAGAGGGAGCAGAGGAACTTCTTGGTGTCGGTGTGGCACTGCTTGGTGAGGAGGGGCACCCAGGAGCCGGCCTGTTGGAGCGCCTCCTTCATGGTGTCGTGGCCCAGCAGGTTGGGCAGACGCATCTCGCTGTAGCCCACCCCGTGGCACAGCGTCATACTGCTCGGGATAGGCTTACAGCTGCTCTTACGGGTGCTCAGCTGTGTCAGGATGAAGGGGAATCCCAAAACCGGCTGCAGGAGGACCCCCAACAAGACCCCGGTGGCCATCACCGCCCTCATGGTCACAGGGAAACCTAGGGGAATACAGGGAGAGGTTAGAAGCCACTACAGACCTGTTCATCCTGAGCTTCCTGCTTCATGAATAGAATGATATCACTATAACTACAGTGAGGACTGACACGGGTGCCCTTTTACATCTAATCCAGTCATCCAGAGCTGGATCCCCAGCATGCCCTGCTTGTTCAGTGTCTGCTCAGTGTCACCTGTCCACCAGGATCTGCATGCAGGAAACCTGTCCTCCTGCATTGTAGGAGAATATCTGACCACCAGCCTGCTGACAAGTCCGACTGACACCGGACATCCTCAACACTCCAGCAGCACCTATAGCATCTGCAGCACCCACAGCACCTATAGCATCTGCAGCACCCACAGCATCTGCAGCACCCACAGCACCTATAGCATCTGCAGCACCCACAGCACCTATAGAACCCGTATCACCTATAGCATCTGCAGCACCCACAGCACCTATAGCATCTACAGCACCCATAGCATCTGCAGCACCCACAGCATCTGCAGCACCCATAGCATCCGCAGCACCCACAGCACCTATAATATCAGCCGCAACTGCAGCACCTATAATATCTGCAGCACCCACAGCATCTGCAGCACCCACAGCATCTGCAGCACCCACAGCATCTGCAGCACCCACAGCATCCGCAGCACCCACAGCACCTATAATATCAGCCGCAACTGCAGCACCTATAATATCTGCAGCACCCACAGCATCTGCAGCACCCACAGCATCTGCAGCACCCACAGCATCTGCAGCACCCACAGCATCTGCAGCACCCACAGCATCTGCAGCACCCATAGCATCTGCAGCACCCGCAGCACCTATAGCATCTGCAGCACCCACAGCACCTATAGCAACTGCAGCACCTATAATATCTGCAGCACCTATAGCATCTGCCGCAACCGCAGCACCTATAGCATCAGCAGCACCCGGAGGCTAAATACGTGTCCCACCCTAATACTTCTCACAGCAGGGGGTTTGTTACAGTCTCTCATACTCTCTCCCTCTGCCCTGAGAACAAAGGCTCCGCCATAATGAGGTGCCACACGCCCGATCCCTCTGTCCTCGGGTGATGCTGCCGTCTTCTGCAGTTACACTATATGGCAGCAGTGACTACGACCTCAGCACTTACAGCTCTCCGCTCAGTGAATGGGAACATCCAGGGACTGAAATCCTGCATACTCTACACTCCTCACAGCTGAGGGGTTGTCACAATGTATCAGTGCAGACCGACCTCCACCTGTATACACAGCAGTACCGACCTCTACCTGTATACACAGCAGTACCGACCTCCACCTGTATACACAGCAGTACTGACCTTTCCTGTCCTGACGGTTTGTTACAAGCCTGAGCCTCACAGGAGGAAGTCTAAGATGTAACGAACCCTCAGCAGTAAGAAGTATTGGGTCAGAGGTCAGGACGGGTTTTCATACCTTAGATGTGACAAAGAACGTTTCCATTCACTGACAGAGAGCAGAGGTCTGTGAGAAGGCGTCCATCTACTGTAACCCCCAGCTCCTTACCTGGATGGTGATCCTCCCCGATGTCTGCGGATTCCCTATGTAGCAGAGCTGAGGCAGCACTCCCTGGTATCTGGATATGAGGCGGTGGGCTGAGTGCTGTGCAGTCCCCTATGTAGCAGAGCTGAGGCTGTGTGTGTGGATATGAGGCGGTGGGCTGAGCCCTATGTAGCAGAGCTGAGGCTGTGTGTGTGGATATGAGGCGGTGGGCTGAGCCCTCAGCAGTCCCCTATGTAGCAGAGCTGAGGCTGTGTGTGTGGATATGAGGTGGTGGGCTGAGCCCTATGTAGCAGGGCTGAGGCTGTGTGTGTGGATATGAGGAGTGGGCTGAGCCCTATGTAGCAGAGCTGAGGCTGTGTGTGTGGATATGAGGTGGTGGGCTGAGCCCTATGTAGCAGAGCTGAGTCTGTGTGTGTGGATATGAGGCGGTGGGCTGAGCCCTCGGCAGTCCCCTATGTAGCAGAGCTGAGGCTGTGTGTGTGGATATGAGGCAGTGGGCTGAGCCCTCGGCAGTCCCCTATGTAGCAGAGCTGGCGCTGTGTGTGTGTGTGTGTGTGTGTGTGTGGATATGAGGCGGTGGGCTGAGCCCTCGGCAGTCCCCTATGTAGCAGAGCTGAGGCTGTGTGTGTGGATATGAGGCAGTGGGCTGAGCCCTTGGTGGTCCTCTATGTAGCAGAGCTGAGGCTGTGTGTGTGTGGATATGAGGCGGTGGGCTGAGCCCTATGTAGCAGAGCTGAGGCTGTGTGTGTGGATATGAGGCGGTGGGCTTAGCCCTATGTAGCAGAGCTGAGGCTGTGTGTGTGGATATGAGGCGGTGGGCTGAGCCCTATGTAGCAGAGCTGAGGCTGTGTGTGTGGATATGAGGCAGTGGGCTGAGCCCTATGTAGCAGAGCTGAGGCTGTGTGTGTGGATATGAGGCGGTGGGCTGAGCCCTATGTAGCAGAGCTGAGGCTGTGTGTGTGGATATGAGGCGGTGGGCTGAGCCCTATGTAGCAGAGCTGAGGCTGTGTGTGTGGATATGAGGCGGTGGGCTGAGCCCTATGTAGCAGAGCTGAGGCTGTGTGTGTGGATATGAGGCAGTCCCTCCCCTGTGCTGACGCTTCTCCCCCAGGTGGGGACAGGCCGGGGCAGCTCACAGATGTGTTGGCTCTCGCCCCTCCAGCTGCAGTTTACATAGGGGGGAGCAGGCAATTGCTGAGCGATGTAGCGGCGGCTCTGGAGCGCGGGTTTCGCCCTCAGGCAGCGCACACAATAAACCTGAGATTAGTGTCATAAAAGTCTCAGGCGTGGCGGCGGGAACACGGCTTCATTTTATATAAATTCTTCACCTTGACAAACTCTCTGGCAACTGAATCGGGACAAGAACCTGCACGCAGAGTGTCTGATGTGGAGATGGCGCCAGCCCAGGAAAGCTGGGTGAGGGCAGGAAAGGCAGGCCCGGGAAAGCTGGGTGAGGGCAGGAACGGCCGGCCCGGGAAAGCTGGGTGAGGGCAGGAACGGCCGGCCCGGGAAAGCTGGGTGAGGGCAGGAACGGCCGGCCCGGGAAAGCTGGGTGAGGGCAGGAAAGGCAGGCCCGGGAAAGCTGGGTGAGGGCAGGAAAGGCAGGCCCGGGAAAGCTGGGTGAGGGCAGGAAAGGCAGGCCCGGGAAAGCTGGGTGAGGGCAGGAAAGGCAGGCCCGGGAAAGCTGGGCGAGGGCAGAAGAGGCAGGCCCGGGAAAGCTGGGCGAGGGCAGCAACGGCAGGCCCGGGAAAGCTGGGTGAGGGCAGGAACGGCCGGCCCGGGAAAGCTGGGTGAGGGCAGGAAAGGCAGGCCTGGGAAAGCTGGGTGAGGGCAGGAACGGACGGCCCGGGAAAGCTGGGTGAGGGCAGGAATGGACGGCCCGGGAAAGCTGGGTGAGGGCAGGAATGGACGGCCCGGGAAAGCTGGGTGAGGGCAGGAATGACCCACATAGGAAAGCTGGGTGAGGGCAGGGACGACCAACCTGGTAAAGCGGGGGGAGGGCAGGAACGGCCGGGCAAGCTGGGTGAGGGCAGGAAAGACTGACATGGGAAAGCTAGGTGAGGGTAGGAACGGTCGGCCCAGGAAAACTGGGTGAGGGCAACAACAGCTGACACAGTAAAGCTGGGGGGAGGGCAGGAATGGCTGCTGTCTGGTGGGATCAGATTATGGAGGACACCTCCAGCCCTGGTGTGTAGTGGGCTCACAGTCCCCATAATCAGCGTTATATGGGGACCAGTAAATCTATAACCTTATTCTGCAGACTCGTCCCCCATGGCCTGCAGGGCAGCAGCTGGGATGGGGGCAGCAGCGGCCCCTCCTGCTGGCACTCAGTGCAGGGAGCGAGCAACTGCTGTGAGGACAGAGGGGGCAGGAGACCGCCCCAGGCTACATGGGAAATGTGATAGGGCAGATCACCAGCTGTTACCTCTCAACTTACACGGCCCGCACCATTACACGGCCCCCACTAATACACCATGTCACTGCCCACACCAATACACCATGTCACTGCCCGCACCAATACACCATGTCACTGCCCACACCAATACACCATGTCACTGCCCGCCTCAATACACCATGTCACTGCCCACACCAATACACCATGTCACTGCCCGCACCAATACACCATGTCACTGCCCGCACCAATACACCATGTCACTGCCCACACCAATACACCATGTCACTGCCCGCACCAATACACCATGTCACTGCCCGCACCATTACACGGCCCCCACTAATACACCATGTCACTGCCCACACCAATACACCATGTCACTGCCCGCACCAATACACCATGTCACTGCCCACACCAATACACCATGTCACTGCCCGCCTCAATACACCATGTCACTGCCCACACCAATACACCATGTCACTGCCCGCACCAATACACCATGTCACTGCCCGCACCAATACACCATGTCACTGCCCACACCAATACACCATGTCACTGCCCGCACCAATACACCATGTCACTGCCCGCACCATTACACGGCCCCCACTAATACACCATGTCACTGCCCACACCAATACACCATGTCACTGCCCAAACCATTACACCATGTCACTGCCCACACCATTACACCATGTCACTGCCCACACCAATACACCATGTCACTGCCCGTACCATTACACCATCACCATGTCACTGCCCACACCATTACACCATGTCACTGCCCACACCAATACACCATGTCACTGCCCACACCAATACACCATGTCACTGCCCGCACCATTACACCATGTCACTGCCCGCACCATTACACCATGTCACTGCCCGCACCATTACACCATGTCACTGCCCGCACCATTACACCATGTCACTGCCCGCACCATTACACCATGTCACTGCCCGCACCATTACACCATGTCACTGCCCGCACCATTACACCATGTCACTGCCCGCACCATTACACCATGTCACTGCCCGCACCATTACACCATGTCACTGCCCGCACCATTACACCATGTCACTGCCCGCACCATTACACCATGTCACTGCCCGCACCATTACACCATGTCACTGCCCGCACCATTACACCATGTCACTGCCCGCACCATTACACCATGTCACTGCCCGCACCAATACACCATGTCACTGCCCGCACCATTACACCATGTCACTGCCCGCACCATTACACCATGTCACTGCCCGCACCATTACACCATGTCACTGCCCGCACCAATACACCATGTCACTGCCCGCACCATTACACCATGTCACTGCCCGCACCATTACACCATGTCACTGCCCGCACCATTACACCATGTCACTGCCCGCACCAATACACCATGTCACTGCCCGCACCAATACACCATGTCACTGCCCGCACCATTACACCATGTCACTGCCCGCACCAATACACCATGTCACTGCCCGCACCATTACACCATGTCACTGCCCGCACCATTACACCATGTCACTGCCCGCACCAATACACCATGTCACTGCCCGCACCAATACACCATGTCACTGCCCGCACCATTACACCATGTCACTGCCCGCACCAATACACCATGTCACTGCCCGCACCAATACACCATGTCACTGCCCGCACCATTACACCATGTCACTGCCCGCACCAATACACCATGTCACTGCCCGCACCAATACACCATGTCACTGCCCGCACCATTACACCATGTCACTGCCCGCACCAATACACCATGTCACTGCCCACACCAATACACCATGTCACTGCCCAAACCATTACACCATGTCACTGCCCACACCATTACACCATGTCACTGCCCACACCAATACACCATGTCACTGCCCGTACCATTACACCATCACCATGTCACTGCCCACACCATTACACCATGTCACTGCCCACACCAATACACCATGTCACTGCCCACACCAATACACCATGTCACTGCCCGCACCATTACACCATGTCACTGCCCGCACCATTACACCATGTCACTGCCCGCACCATTACACCATGTCACTGCCCGCACCATTACACCATGTCACTGCCCGCACCATTACCTATTACTGACATCAGAGAGAAGAGGAACTACAAGTCCAAGCATAAGAGACCTCCCCGATTATACTGCGTCCTTCATAAACTGCAGTGATCCTCTGTGAGCTGGGAAGAAGAGACAACTGCAGTGAACATGTGAGAATACATATTATATATATATATATATATATATATATATATATATATATATATATATATATATTATATATATATATTATATACACACACACACACAATGTATAATACTGTATAATACTGAGAGCTGAAACAATGGCCACTAGAGGGAGCAGCATACACCGCACTGCTTTATCCCGACCAGAACACAGGAGAACTCGCTATTCTGCTGTTACATCAGGTCTCATCCTCCAGAGCTGCACTCACTATTCTGCTGTTACATCATGTCTTATCCTCCAGAGCTGCACTCACTATTCTACTGTTACATCAGGTCTCATCCTTCAGAGCTGCACTCACTATTCTGCTGTTACATCATGTCTTATCCTCCAGAGCTGCACTCACTATTCTGCTGTTACATCAGATCTCATCCTCCAGAGCTGCACTCACTATATTCTGCTGTTACATCCTGTCTCATCCTCCAGAGCTGCACTCACTATTCTGCTGGTATCAGGATGAGTATAGAGGCAGTACATAGTCTGGCAGGGCGTTGTGTGACCTATCATTATATTATATATATATATATATATATATATATATATATATATATATATATATATATATATATATATATATATATACACACACACACACAGCCATTGATTATGTCACCCCCCCTCCCCCGATCTGTCAGCAATAAACTTAAAAGTGTCCTAAATGTTCAGAGAAAGAAAGAGACGACAGGAAGTCATAAAGTGTCCAGAGGACCCCGACCCCATGTGTGCAGATCAAGGGGGTCTTCACATACCGGGGTGTATACAGATGGGGTGGGGTCACATACCAGGGTGTATACAGATGGGGGGGGGTCACATACCAGGGTGTATACAGATGGGGGGGGTCACATACCAGGGTGTATACAGATGGGGGGGGGTCACATACCAGGGTGTATACAGATGGGGGGGTCACATACCAGGGTGTATACAGATGGGGGGTCACATACCAGGGTGTATAAAGATGGGGGGGGGTCACATACCAGGGTGTATACAGATGGGGGGGTCACATACCGGGGTGTATACAGATGGGGGGGTCACATACCGGGGTGTATACAGATGGGGGGGGGTCACATACCAGGGTGTATACAGATGGGGGGGGGGGGGTCACATACCAGGGTGTATACAGATGGGGGGGGGGTCACATACCAGGGTGTATACAGATGGGGGGGGTCACATACCAGGGTGTATACAGATGGGGGGGTCACATACCAGGGTGTATACAGATGGGGGGGGGTCACATACCAGGGTGTATACAGATGGGGGGGGGGGGGGGGTCACATACCAGGGTGTATACAGATGGGGGGGGGGGGGGTCACATACCAGGGTGTATACAGATGGGGGGGGGTCACATACCAGGGTGTATACAGATGGGGGGGGTCACATACCGGGTGTATACAGATGGGGGGTCACATACCGGGGTGTATACAGATGGGGGGGGGTCACATACCGGGGTGTATACAGATGGGGGGGTCACATACCAGGGTGTATACAGATGGGGGTCTTCACATACTAGGGTGTATACAGATGGGGGGGGTCACATACCGGGGTGTATACAGATGGGGGGGGTCACATACCGGGGTGTATACAGATGGGGGGGGTCACATACCAGGGTGTATACAGATGGGGGGGGGGGGGGTCACATACCAGGGTGTATACAGATGGGGGGGTTCACATACCAGGGTGTATACAGATGGGGGGTCACATACCGGGGTGTATACAGATGGGGGGGGGGGGTCACATACCGGGGTGTATACAGATGGGGGGGGGTCACATACCAGGGTGTATACAGATGGGGGTCTTCACATACCAGGGTGTATACAGATGGGGGGGGTCACATACCGGGGTGTATACAGATGGGGGGGGGGTCACATACCAGGGTGTATACAGATGGTGGGGGGTTACATACCAGGGTGTATACAGATGGGGGGGGTCACATACCAGGGTGTATACAGATGGGGGGGGTCACATACTGGGGTGTATACAGATGGGGGGTCACATACCAGGGTGTATACAGATGGGGGGTCACATACCGGGGTGTATACAGATGGGGGCTCCCGTATATCAGGCCAGACCACACATTGCAGCTCTTACCTTCTCCCAAGACCCTCTATCTCCCCGGAGTACACAGCTCTCATGAGAGGTGATGAGGTCACATGACCGCTGAGTGACGAGCACACCTGCAGCAGGATCAGCTGATCCCACCCTGCAGACCCCAGGCGGATGTTTCACCATTGTTTGTGGACTGATTAATCAGATAATGAGAGGAGTCGCCTCACACACACCTGCTGCAGGACTACTACTCCCAGCATGGCAGAGGGGGGGGGGGGGGGGGTGTATACACTGTATGTAGTGTATGTGGTGTGTAGTATATATAATTCATGTGGTATATATACTGTATGCTGGTCCCCCCCCCCAAAGATCACATGACCCTGGTTTGGGGGCAGGGTGTCCGCTCTGTGACCGCTGTGTCAGGACCTGGAAGCATCGCAGCCATCACCACACTGTGCTGGAAGCAGCCAGGTCACCCCAGGAGAGTGTATCACACAGACAGGATGAGATACACAGCCACCAGGAGAGTGTATCACACAGACAGGATGAGATACACAGCCACCAGGAGAGTGTATCACACAGACAGGATGAGATACACAGCCACCAGGAGAGTGTATCACACAGACAGGATGAGATACACAGCCCCCAGGAGAGTGTATCACACAGACAGGATGAGATACACAGCCACCAGGAGAGTGTATCACACAGACAGGATGAGATACACAGCCACCAGGAGAGTGTATCACACAGACAGGATGAGATACACAGCCACCAGGAGAGTGTATCACACAGACAGGATGAGATACACAGCCACCAGGAGAGTGTATCACACAGACAGGATGAGATACACAGCCACCAGGAGAGTGTATCACACAGACAGGATGAGATACACAGCCACCAGGAGAGTGTATCACACAGACAGGATGAGATACACAGCCCCCAGGAGAGTGTATCACACAGACAGGATGAGATACACAGCCACCAGGAGAATGTATCACACAGACAGGATGAGATACACAGCCACCAGGAGAGTGTATCACACAGACAGGATGAGATACACAGCACTGCAACCAGGAGAGTGTATCACACAGACAGGATGAGATACACAGCCACCAGGAGAGTGTATCACACAGACAGGATGAGATACACAGCCACCAGGAGAGTGTATCACACAGACAGGATGAGATACACAGCCACCAGGAGAGTGTATCACACAGACAGGATGAGATACACAGCCACCAGGAGAGTGTATCACACAGACAGGATGAGATACACAGCCACCAGGAGAGTGTATCACACAGACAGGATGAGAGACACAGCCACCAGGAGAGTGTATCACACAGACAGGATGAGATACACAGCACTGCAACCAGGAGAGTGTATCACACAGACAGGATGAGATACACAGCCACCAGGAGAGTGTATCACACAGACAGGATGAGATACACAGCCACCAGGAGAGTGTATCACACAGACAGGATGAGATACACAGCCACCAGGAGAGTGTATCACACAGACAGGATGAGATACACAGCCACCAGGAGAGTGTATCACACAGACAGGATGAGATACACAGCCACCACGAGAGTGTATCACACAGACAGGATGAGATACACAGCACTGCAACCACGAGAGTGTATCACACAGACAGGATGAGATACACAGCCACCAGGAGAGTGTATCACACAGACAGGATGAGATACACAGCCACCAGGAGAGTGTATCACACAGACAGGATGAGATACACAGCCACCAGGAGAGTGTATCACACAGACAGGATGAGATACACAGCCACCAGGAGAGTGTATCACACAGACAGGATGAGATACACAGCCACCAGGAGAGTGTATCACACAGACAGGATGAGATACACAGCCACCAGGAGAGTGTATCACACAGACAGGATGAGATACACAGCCACCACGAGAGTGTATCACACAGACAGGATGAGATACACAGCACTGCAACCACGAGAGTGTATCACACAGACAGGATGAGATACACAGCCACCAGGAGAGTGTATCACACAGACAGGATGAGATACACAGCCACCAGGAGAGTGTATCACACAGACAGGATGAGATACACAGCCACCAGGAGAATGTATCACACAGACAGGATGAGATACACAGCCACCAGGAGAGTGTATCACACAGACAGGATGAGAGACACAGCCACCAGGAGAGTGTATCACACAGACAGGATGAGATACACAGCCACCAGGAGAGTGTATCACACAGACAGGATGAGATACACAGCCACCAGGAGAGTGTATCACACAGACAGGATGAGATACACAGCACTGCAACCAGGAGAGTGTATCACACAGACAGGATGAGATACACAGCCACCAGGAGAGTGTATCACACAGACAGGATGAGATACACAGCCACCAGGAGAGTGTATCACACAGACAGGATGAGAGACACAGCCACCAGGAGAGTGTATCACACAGACAGGATGAGATACACAGCACTGCAACCAGGAGAGTGTATCACACAGACAGGATGAGATACACAGCCACCAGGAGAGTGTATCACACAGACAGGATGAGATACACAGCCACCAGGAGAGTGTATCACACCGACAGGATGAGAGACACAGCCACCAGGAGAGTGTATCACACAGACAGGATGAGATACACAGCACTGCAACCAGGAGAGTGTATCACACAGACAGGATGAGATACACAGCCACCAGGAGAGTGTATCACACAGACAGGATGAGATACACAGCCACCAGGAGAGTGTATCACACAGACAGGATGAGATACACAGCCACCAGGAGAGTGTATCACACAGACAGGATGAGATACACAGCCACCAGGAGTGTGTATCACACAGACAGGATGAGATACACAGCACTGCAACCAGGAGAGTGTATCACACAGACAGGATGAGATACACAGCCACCAGGAGAGTGTATCACACAGACAGGATGAGATACACAGCCACCAGGAGAGTGTATCACACAGACAGGATGAGATACACAGCCACCAGGAGAGTGTATCACACAGACAGGATGAGATACACAGCACTGCAACCAGGAGAGTGTATCACACAGACAGGATGAGATACACAGCCACCAGGAGAGTGTATCACACAGACAGGATGAGATACACAGCCACCAGGAGAGTGTATCACACAGACAGGATGAGATACACAGCCACCAGGAGAGTGTATCACACAGACAGGATGAGATACACAGCACTGCAACCACGAGAGTGTATCACACAGACAGGATGAGATACACAGCCACCAGGAGAGTGTATCACACAGACAGGATGAGATACACAGCCACCAGGAGAGTGTATCACACAGACAGGATGAGATACACAGACACCAGGAGAGTGTATCACACAGACAGGATGAGATACACAGACAGGATGAGATACACAGCCACCAGGAGAGTGTATCACACAGACAGGATGAGATACACAGCCACCAGGAGAGTGTATCACACAGACAGGATGAGATACACAGCCACCAGGAGAGTGTATCACACAGACAGGATGAGATACACAGCCACCACGAGAGTGTATCACACAGACAGGATGAGATACACAGCCACCAGGAGAGTGTATCACACAGACAGGATGAGATACACAGCCACCACGAGAGTGTATCACACAGACAGGATGAGATACACAGCACTGCAACCACGAGAGTGTATCACACAGACAGGATGAGATACACAGCCACCAGGAGAGTGTATCACACAGACAGGATGAGATACACAGCCACCAGGAGAGTGTATCACACAGACAGGATGAGATACACAGCCACCAGGAGAGTGTATCACACAGACAGGATGAGATACACAGCCACCAGGAGAATGTATCACACAGACAGGATGAGATACACAGCCACCAGGAGAGTGTATCACACAGACAGGATGAGATACACAGCACTGCAACCAGGAGAGTGTATCACACAGACAGGATGAGATACACAGCCACCAGGAGAGTGTATCACACAGACAGGATGAGATACACAGCCACCAGGAGAGTGTATCACACAGACAGGATGAGATACACAGCCACCAGGAGAGTGTATCACACAGACAGGATGAGAGACACAGCCACCAGGAGAGTGTATCACACAGACAGGATGAGATACACAGCACTGCAACCAGGAGAGTGTATCACACAGACAGGATGAGATACACAGCCACCAGGAGAGTGTATCACACAGACAGGATGAGATACACAGCCACCAGGAGAGTGTATCACACAGACAGGATGAGATACACAGCCACCAGGAGAGTGTATCACACAGACAGGATGAGATACACAGCCACCAGGAGAGTGTATCACACAGACAGGATGAGATACACAGCACTGCAACCAGGAGAGTGTATCACACAGACAGGATGAGATACACAGCCACCAGGAGAGTGTATCACACAGACAGGATGAGATACACAGCCACCAGGAGAGTGTATCACACAGACAGGATGAGAGACACAGCCACCAGGAGAGTGTATCACACAGACAGGATGAGATACACAGCACTGCAACCAGGAGAGTGTATCACACAGACAGGATGAGATACACAGCCACCAGGAGAGTGTATCACACAGACAGGATGAGATACACAGCCACCAGGAGAGTGTATCACACAGACAGGATGAGAGACACAGCCACCAGGAGAGTGTATCACACAGACAGGATGAGATACACAGCCACCAGGAGAGTGTATCACACAGACAGGATGAGATACACAGCCACCATGAGAGTGTATCACACAGACAGGATGAGATATACAGCCACCAGGAGAGTGTATCACACAGACAGGATGAGATACACAGCCACCATGAGAGTGTATCACACAGACAGGATGAGATACACAGCCACCAGGAGAGTGTATCACACAGACAGGATGAGATACACAGCCACCAGGAGAGTGTATCACACAGACAGGATGAGATACACAGCCACCAGGAGAGTGTATCACACAGACAGGATGAGATACACAGCCACCAGGAGAGTGTATCACACAGACAGGATGAGATATACAGCCACCAGGAGAGTGTATCACACAGACAGGATGAGATACACAGCCACCAGGAGAGTGTATCACACAGACAGGATGAGATACACAGCCACCAGGAGAGTGTATCACACAGACAGGATGAGATACACAGCCACCAGGAGAGTGTATCACACAGACAGGATGAGATATACAGCCACCAGGAGAGTGTAACACACAGACAGGATGAGATACACAGCCACCAGGAGAGTGTATCACACAGACAGGATGAGATACACCGCCACCAGGAGAGTGTATCACACAGACAGGATGAGATACACCGCCACCAGGAGAGTGTATCACACAGACAGGATGAGATACACAGCCACCAGGAGAGTGTATCACACAGACAGGATGAGATACACAGCACTGCAACCTCGAGAGTGTATCACACAGACAGGATGAGATACACAGCCACCAGGAGAGTGTATCACACAGACAGGATGAGATACACAGCACAGCAACCATGGGGTGTATCACAGAGGAGAGGAAGAGATACACAGCAAGTAGGGGGAGTGTATGACACAGGGGAGGATGAGATACAGAGATCAGTAGACTGTATTGCACAGGGGCGGATTAGATACAGGAGGACTGAGGGACCAGGGTGAGGAGCAGGCGCAGTCCTCCTGGAGGTGACACAGGAGCAGTGGCGGTGTACGGGAAGATCGCCACACAAAATGCAAATACAAAAATAAATGCAAAAAATATATAACAAATGAATTGACCTGTGCGGTATGACCATGTGACCTGTGTGGTATGACCATGTGACCTATGCAGTATAACCATGTGACCTGTGCGGAATAACCATGTGACCTGTGCGCTATAACCATGTGACCTGTGCAGTATAACCATGTGACCTATGCGGTATAACCATGTGACCTGTGCGCTATAACCGTGTGACCTATGCGTTATAACCATGTGACATGTGTGGTATAACCGTGTGACCTGTGCAGTATAACTGTGCTACCTGTGTGGTATAACCGTGTGACCTGTGCGGTATAACTGTGCGACCTGTTCGGTATAACTAACTGACCTGTGCGGTATAACGATGTGACTTGTACAGTATAACCGTGTGACCTGTGCGGTATAACCGTGTGACCTGTGCGGTATAACCGTGTGACCTGTGTGGTATAACCATGTGACCTATGCGGTATGACCATGTGACCTGTGCGGTATAACGATGTGACTTGTACAGTATAACCGTGTGACCCGTGCGGTATAACCGTGTGACCCGTGCGGTATAACCATGTGACCCGTGCGGTATAACTAACTGACCCGTGCGGTGTAACCGTGTGACCTGTGCGGTATAACCGTGTGACCTGTGTGGTATAACCGTGTGACCTGTGTGGTATAACCGTGTAACCCGTGCAGTATAACCGTGTGACCTGTGTGGTATAACCGTGCGACCTGCTCGGTATAACCGTGTGACCTGTGCCGTATAACCATGTGACCAGTTCGGTATAACTAATTGACCTGTGTGGTATAACGATGTGACTTGCTCGGTATAACCGTGTGACCCGTACGGTATAACCGTGTGACCTGTGTGGTATAACCGTGTGACCCGTGCGGTATAACCGTGTGACCCGTGCGGTATAACCACATACCGGCCCCCAGTATAACACACAGCCGCTGTTACCATAACAACCAATCAGCGGCCACCGTTCATAACCCAGCGCTGGGCAGGAAATGAGAGCTGCTATGCGATTGGCTGCCAGCTCCTTAGAATAATTCCTCCTCTCCTTGTCCTGGTTCGTGTTTTGATTGGCTGCTCTCCGTAGCCCCTCCCCTTCAGGTCGGCTTTCCCGTTGATACATCGTCCCGGCAGGCCAATGGTTAATCAGTGTCTTCAGCAGCCCCCCCACGAGCGACGCGCACAGTGATTGGTCCCAGTCTCCATGGCGACCGGTCACATGACGCGCGTATTCCGGAAGCGGAAGTGCGGACGGCTGGCGCGGCTTCCTGTGGTCATGTGAGAGAGAAGAGTTGTTGGTCTCACCGAGCTGCCCCGAGCGGACATGGGCTGCTGCTACAGCGGGGAGTCGGACAGTGGCAAGGGGGTGAGTGCGGGGCCGGCCGGTCGGGCACCACCGGACACCGGTATAGGGCACGGCACTGGTGCAGGAGTTGGGGGAGGTCATGTGACTGGCGGGGCCCCCAGACTCTGTGATAACTTCTCTGTAAGTTTCCCTGCAGTCAGGTCACTGTCCGAGAGCCGCAACAGGCTCCTCCCTCAGTCACATGACCTGCTATGACCCTCCCCCTGGACTCCCATGCTGCTCCTATCTATGGATGCAGCCACAATGCTCAGGATCACTGATACGCAACCCCAGCTGTGCGCCGCCTATGGTCCTGCTGAGATGTGGTGCTAGAGGGGTCTCCCTGTGTGGGGGCAGGGGCTCCTGGGATGGTCAGCGGCTGGGATCAGAGATAACTCTGCCCCTTTACCCCTATAGATGGCATGGTATCCAGGTGGGGGCAGGGGCTCCTGGGAGGGACAGCGGCCGGGATCAGAGATAACTCTGCCCCATTACCCCTATAGATGGCGTGGTATCCAGGTGGGGTGGGGGCTCCTGGGATGGACAGCGGCCGGGATCAGAGATAACTCTGCCCCATTACCCCTATAGATGGCGTGGTATCCAGGTGGGGGCAGGGGCTCCTGGGAGGGACAGCGGCCGGGATCAGAGATAACAATGCCCCATTACCCCTATAGATGGCGTGGTATCCAGGTGGGGGCAGGGGCTCCTGGGATGGACAGCGGCCGGGATCAGATAACTCTGACCCTTTACCCCTATAGATGGCGTGGTATCCAGGTGGGGTGGGGGCAGGGGCTCCTGGGACGGACAGCTGCCGGGATCCGAGATAACTCTGCCCCATTACCCCTATAGATGGCATGGTATCCAGGTGGGGGCAGGGGCTCCTGGGATGGTCAGCGGCCGGGATCAGAGATAACTCTGCCCCGTTAGCCCTATAGATGGGGTGGTATCCAGGTGGGGTGGGGGCAGGGGCTCCTGGGATGGACAGCGGCCGGGATCAGAGATAACCCTGCCCTGTTACCCCTATAGATGGGGTGGTATCCAGGTGGGGTGGGGGCAGGGGCTCCTGGGACGGACAGCGGCCGGGATCAGAGATAACAATGCCCCGTTACCCCTATAGATGGCGTGGGTTCCAGGTGGGTATAAGGGTGGGGGCACTCCTCCTGTCCTCTGGGCTTAGGTAATACCCTCCTATACCCAGAATGCAGCACCCTGCTATACCTCACAGTTCTGCACAAGAGGTCATAGTTTAAAAAAAAAAAAAAAGTGTAAAAAAACAAACAAGCGCTTTAAAGGGTTTGTTTGCCTTTTTTTTTTTCTTCAATCAACTGGTTTCAAACAGCTATACAGATTTGTAATTCACTTCTATTAAATCATCTCTAGCGTTCCAGTACTTATCAGCTGCTGTATGTCCCACAGAAAGTGATGTATTCTCTCCAGTCTGACACAGTGCTCTCTGCTGCCACCTCTGTCCATGTCAGGAACTGTCCAGAGCAGCAGCAAATCCCCATAGAAAACCTCTCCTGCTCTGGACAGTTCCTGACATGGACAGAGGTGGCAGCAGAGGGTACTGTGTCAGACTGGAGAGAATACATCACTTTCTGCAGGACATGCAGCAGCTGATAAGTACTGGAAGACTGGAGATTTTTTTAATAGAAATAAATTACAAATATCTCTAACTTTCTGGCACCAGTTGAACTGAAAGAAAAACATTTTGGTTAATAATCCCTTTCATCGAAAAATAGTAAAAAGATGAAGGTACGGAATTCATTTCTCACCTCCCGTGTGTCCTCCCGCGGCGTTCCCGTGTGTCCTCCCGCGGCGTTCCCGTGTGTCCTCCCGCGGCGTTCCCGTGTGTCCTCCCGCGGCGTTCCCGTGTGTCCTCCCGCGGCGTTCCCGTGTGTCCTCCCGCGGCGTTCCCGTGTGTCCTCCCGCGGCGTTCCCGTGTGTCCTCCCGCGGCGTTCCCGTGTGTCCTCCCGCGTGTCCTCCCGCGGCGGTCAGTGACGTCTACAGTCTGTCTCCCCATCAGGGACCCTAAAGGCCATAGATTTAGACCAAAGCCGGGGAACCTTGCACAACTACAGTTCCCATCATGTCTGGACAGCCTGAGGTTGGTGGGAGTTGTAGTTGTGCAACAGATGGAAGGCCAAAGATTCCCCATCCCTATACAGTCAGACGGTTCACCCAGTCCAGAAGAGCAGGGGGGGCCCTGGAGGATGACGTCCGGCTGTCGCAGAACCCTGATATTCTCCTCTGTTTTCCCCCCAGGACCAGGGTGAGAGGCAGCATTTGTTACCCCCCAACGAGACCCTTCCCAACAGGACCCCAAATGGATCGGAGCCCAACTCTACAAACAACCCGTCTGCCCGGACGGATGAGCAGGCCCTGCTGTCACGTATCCTGGCCAGGACGGCGCAGTAAGTGAGGGGGGGGCATGCCTGCAGTACTGCGCCTCTGCTGTAGGGGGCAGATACTTATTACTAACACTTCTCTCTTATGTGCAGGAACATTATAGATGTATCAGCTGTGGAGTCCCAGGGGATGGAGCAGCATGAATGTATGGACCGGGCCAGACAGTATAGGTAAGGACTCCATGCAGGAGCGCTCTGTGACCTTATGGTATAGGGACCCCAGTATATGGACACTATATACTCTTCTACCGTATGTTTTAGTGGGGCAGTACTCTCTGTATACAGACTGGTATGTGACTGAAGCCTCTGTATAGTATTAGGACCCTGGTCTATGTACTCCTGTACTCAGTATCTGTACGCAGCCTCTGTATAGTATTAGGACCCTGGTCTATGTACTCCTGTACTCAGTATCTGTACGCAGCCTCTGTATAGTATTAGGACCCTGGTCTATATACTCCTGTACTCAGTATCTGTACCCAGCCTCTGTATAGTATTAGGACCCTGTGCTATATACTCTGTACTCAGTATCTGTACCCAGCCTCTGTATAGTATTAGGACCCTGTGCTATATACTCTGTACTCAGTATCATTACCCAGCCTCTGTATAGTATTAGGACCCTGGTCTATATACTCTGTATCTGTACGCAGCCTCTGTATAGTATTAGGACCCTAGTCTATATACTCCTGTACTCAGTATCTGTACGCAGCCTCTGTATAGTATTAGGACCCTAGTCTGTATACTCCTGTACTCAGTATCTGTACGCAGCCTCTGTATAGTATTAGGACCCTGGTCTATATACTCCTGTACTCAGTATCTGTACGCAGCCTCTGTATAGTATAAAGTCCCTAGTCTATATACTCTGTACTCAGTATCTGTACGCAGCCTCTGTACAGTATTAGGACCCTGTGCTATATACTCTGTACTCAGTATCTGTACGCAGCCTCTGTATAGTATTAGGACCCTGGTCTATATACTCTGTACTCAGTATCTGTACGCAGCCTCTGTACAGTATTAGGACCCTAGTCTATATACTCCTGTACTCAGTATCTGTACGCAGCCTCTGTATAGTATTAGGACCCTGGTCTATATACTCCTGTACTCAGTATCTGTACGCAGCCTCTGTATAGTATTAGGACCCTGGTCTATATACTCTGTACTCAGAATCTGTACGCAGCCTCTGTATAGTATTAGGACCCTGGTCTATATACTCCTGTACTCAGTATCTGTACCCAGCCTCTGTATAGTATTAGGACCCTGTGCTATATACTCTGTACTCAGTATCTGTACCCAGCCTCTGTATAGTATTAGGACCCTGGTCTATATACTCCTGTACTCTGTATCTGTACACAGCCTCTGTATAGTATTAGGACCCTGGTCTATATACTCTGTATCTGTACGCAGCCTCTGTATAGTATTAGGACCCTGGTCTATATACTCCTGTACGCAGCCTCTGTATAGTATTAGGACCCTAGTCTATATACTCCTGTACTCTGTATCTGTACGCAGCCTCTGTATAGTATTAGGACCCTGGTCTATATACTCCTGTACTCTGTATCTGTACCCAGCCTCTGTATAGTATTAGGACCCTGGTCTATATACTCCTGTACTCTGTATCTGTACGCAGCCTCTGTACAGTATTAGGACCCTAGTCTATATACTCCTGTACTCAGTATCTGTACGCAGCCTCTGTATAGGTGGGTGTCTCTCCCCTCTACTTTTAGGGTTTACATCGTTGGGGGGGATCTGCTTAGTATTGTTGCCCCTGCCCTCCTGGGATCGGCGGTCTCATCTCCTTCTCATGACGCTTCTCTCCTCCTTTGTTTCTCTTCAGCACAAAACTAGCGAAACTCAGCAGTAACCTGACGCACTGGAGGAAGGTGCCCCCCCTGCCCTCGCTCACTGCCCAGCCTCACCAAATACTCGCCAGCGACCCGGTCCCCTATGCAGACATACAGCAGGTAATGAGGGGGTGACCTGTGACCTCTCCTGTGTACACGGGCTGTAGCTCCCATCCTCGTGGTGGCGGAGGAGGGGAGGTTCTGTATTCGGGTGGGTGGTATGTTCCTATAGTACTTGGGGTCACATGACGTCTATCAGACATGGCTGCTCTCTTATCCGGCTGCGTCTTTGTTCCACACTGACTGCTTTTCTCCATTTCTCTTGTGTTGTTTAGGTTTCAAAGATAGCAGCTTACGCCTTCAGTGCACTTTCACAGATCCGCGTGGACGCCAAGGAGGATCTGGTTGTACAGTTTGGGATTCCGTAGAGCGTCTACACCCACCCCCCTCCCCCCCCCAATCTTCTGTCCCATCACCCCTCCCCCACCATACACTGGCACTGACTCCCGCGTTGTCTCTGGGACGCCCGCCTTACTGACGGGTGTTATCAGATCCTGACTGCGACATTATCAGCTTATTATTTAACCCTTTCTTCTCCACTCTGCCACAGTTGTTAGTTTTCGGCAAAGGTAACGGACTTAAGTTTATGGTACACGACGTGATGTCGTCAGTCTGTGCACCACACAGGTCCTCTATAGTCACTAAGGGGTTACCGGGTCATATAGGGAGACGCTCCTATACACTTCCCATCATCCCATACTTCTCCCAGCACATACACACTGTGTAGACCACAACCACTTGCAGTGCAGGCGGCCATATTGCGGATCCAGGTGATGCGAGTTGTGACTGGGCAGTATGGCTTCCTCCATTGTGCGGATAACACAGGGTTAACAGCTGAGGGTTCGGATGAGCGATGGCCGTGTAATAAATCAGTGTAAGATTCTCACTCCTCGCCTTCAGCCCCTTCTTCTTTTACCTTTTTTACTTCCCGACTGTAGATTAAACGTGTTCCTCAATGATGTCTGACGGCTGCCGCTTCTTTATTCCTCCTGTCTCCTCAGAACCCATCAGTTCTCTGGGAGAGCTGTGTGCTGACTTAGAGGTGTACAGAGAGTCCGGTTTACACCTCTAAGATGTGGGGGTGCAGGGTCAATAAGATTACCTTACTTTTAGATTGACTTATAACTTTTATAACCTGTAATCTGAGTATCCGACGGCCGTGAGCAAAGATGCATCCTCTCTAGGCTGGTGGGGGAGGAGGGACGTGTATTGTTAAAGGGGTTATCTAGAAATAGAATAAATAAGCAAGAAAACAGCGACTCCCCTGTCCTCAGGCGTTAAGCTATCAAACACCACATCCAACCTAAACAAAGAGGGGATGCTTCTAGAAGAAAGCTTCTATGTTTTTCTAAGCCTGGAGAACCCCTTTAATGTTGGGAAACTTTGTCTAAGTATTTATGTCACAGATTATTCTTACTTGTGGATATCATTACACATCCCTCACATCCGAATCCGAGTAGATCGCTCACCGCAGGTTCCGCAGCTCGCCCCCGCATGCATGTCCGCATATTCTGCCGTCCGCCTGAAGAATGAACCAGTTCATCCTTCGGGCGGACGACGGGATCCGTCTCATCATATAATGGAGTCTATGGCACATGCGGAGATGCGCGTGGGGGGTGAGCTGCGGATCCTGCGGTGAGTGATCCGCCCGGATTCTTCAGTGCGCACATACCTTGGAAAACATGCGGACGACATGCAGCAGATTAGAATAGAATCTGGCACAGGTGGAGAAAGAAGCAGGAGGATGCGGGGACGAGAGGCGGAATCTACCACACGTCCTCCGCGTGTTTTCCTGTGTGCAAGGTGCGAGGGGTTGTGATGAAACCTCTCTTGTCGTTTTGTGTACACAGCTCCCGGGGGTGGAGCAGCAGTTCCAGCCGCTTTATCTCTAGGGAAGTGGCAATCCCGGCTGGTGTTCTCCTCCACATTCTATAGCTTTTCTGTGTTTCCTCCCACTACATATACTGTACATTGGTAGAAGCACCAGAGTTGTGTCTTCAGTTTGGGGTTTTATGGATCTGGTGTAATACCACACCCAACCTGAGGCCAGGGGGAGGCACTGTTTTTGCAGTAAAGTAAATGTTCTTTTTCTAATCCTAGATAATTCCTTTAAAGGTGTATTAGCCCCAGAACTAGCTGGTTATAATGGCGTCCCCTGCTGGTCCTCAGTCTCAGGTTGTCCCTTTATCCTTTCCGACACCAGTTCTTACCCCATCCATCCTGTTCTCCCTGATACTGTACCTGTGTGACGGCCATGATGGAGGGGAGGACCTGTAGAGGGCGCCATCACTTCCCCATCATCCCGCTCCTTCTCTCCCCTTCACCCGACTAGATCGGAAAATCTGATGAAACGTGGATTTCAGAAACCACAAAACCTCTTCTTCCTCCATCTACAACGGCCCCCAGTAACCCTGTGAGTGCTGGCCGGTCAGGATCTACAGCTGATGCCCAGATCTAACCCCAATAGTTTCCATTATCCTAGTGACGTTAAAGGGGTATTCCACAACTAGAAATTATTTTTGCATTTCTTTCATGTTAAATACCTTTATATTATCACTTTATTACATTTATACATTGGGTGACACGGCCTCTCTGCTGCCCCCAATGGCTGCAGGATGGAGTTGGGAACTGCAGTTATGAAGCCAAAATTTTACAAAATCCGGATGTATTTCCTGAAATCATGGACTGCGGACTCACAAGATGGCTCCGCTTCTGTTTGGATGAATCTTTGTCCAATGTGAATATCCGCAGTCTGTGTGCTTCAGTTATATGGACATATGTTCTGCTCACAGCGGAGGGTTTGTTACAGTTGCTTCCACTTTTAGCACAGATTCAGTGTGGAGTTGGGCTGTTCTGCTCAGATAGGATACAAGTGTAACAAAGCATCAGCTGTGAGTGACATCTCTATACAGCAAGCAGTGATGTGAGAACGGGGGGCCCGCACCTGGTATCCATACATCTGAGGGCAGTGACCGGGATGAGGGGCTAGTTTATTCCCCCCCATATCATATATACAATATGGCGGCCTCCATGTCACTCCTTCTTGGTCCGCCGGACACGTTTGGTTTTCAGGTTCATCCGCCTCCAGACCTCCGCAGTGACCCGATCCTGCTTTGTGACGGCGCTGAAGTCCAGAGACTTGAGGTTGGGAAGAATAGACAGGATGTAGGATCTATGGGGGAGAAAGACGTGTCAGGCCTGAACAATGTACTGTGTGCATGGGGAGACCCTCACCCCAACAGAAGAAGAATCAGGGACCCTCATCTTCTCTGTGGGAGTGTATCCTCACCTGTATCCTCTCTATGGAGATGTATCCTCACCTGTATCCTCTCTCTGTCTCTATGGGGGTGTATCCTCACCTGTATCCTCTCTCTGTCTCTATGGGGGTGTATCCTCACCTGTATCCTCTCTATGGAGATGTATCCTCACCTGTATCCTCTCTCTGTCTCTATGGGGGTGTATCCTCACCTGTATCCTCTCTCTGTCTCTATGGGGGTGTATCCTCACCTGTATCCTCTCTCTGTCTCTATGGGGGTGTATCCTCACCTGTATCCTCTCTCTGTCTCTATGGGGGTGTATCCTCACCTGTATCCTCTCTCTGTCTCTATGGGGGTATATCCTCACCTGTATCCTCTCTCTGTCTCTATGGGGGTGTATCCTCACCTGTATCCTCTCTCTGTCTCTATGGGGGTGTATCCTCACCTGTATCCTCTCTCTGTCTCTATGGGGGTGTATCCTCACCTGTATCCTCTCTCTGTCTCTATGAGGGTGTATCCTCACCTGTATCCTCTCTCTGTCTCTATGAGGGTGTATCCTCACCTGTATCCTCTCTCTGTCTCTATGGGGGTGTATCCTCACCTGTATCCTTTCTCTGTCTCTATGGGGGTGTATCCTCACCTGTATCCTTTCTCTGTCTCTATGGGGGTGTATCCTCACCTGTATCCCCTCTATGGAGGTGTATTCTCACCTGTATCCCCTCTATGGAGGTGTATTCTCACCTGTATCCCCTCTATAGAGGTGTATCCTCTATCTGTCTCTATGGGGGTGTATCCTCACCTGTATCCCCTCTATGGAGGTGTATTCTCACCTGTATCCTCTCTATAGGGGTGTATCCTCACCTGTATCCCCTCTATGGAGGTGTATCCACACCTGTATCCTCTATCTGTCTCTATGGGGATGTATCCTCACCTGTATCCTCTATCTGTCTCTATGGGGGTGTATCCTCACCTGTATCCTTTCTCTGTCTCTATGGAAGTGTATCCTCACCTGTATCCTTTCTCTGTCTCTATGGAAATGTATCCTCACCTGTATCCTTTCTCTGTCTCTATGGGGGTGTATCCTCACCCGTATCCTTTCTCTGTCTCTATGGGTGTGTATCCTCACCTGTATCCTTTCTATGGGGGTGTATCCTCACCTGTATCCTCTTTCTCTGTCTCTGTGGGGGTGTATCCTCACCTGTATCCTCTCTGTCTATGAGGGGTGTATCCTCACCTGTATCCTCTCTCTGTCTCTATGGGGGTGTATCCTCACCTGTATCCTCTCTCTGTCTACGAGGGGTCTTTCCTCACCTGTATCCTCTCTTTGTCTCTATGGGGTTGTATCCTTACCTGTATTCTTTCTCTGTCTCTATGGGGGTGTATCCTCACCTGTATCCTTTCTCTGTCTCTATGGGGGTGTATCCTCACCTGTATCCTTTCTCTGTCTCTATGGGGGTGTATCCTCACCTGTATCCTATGTCTCTATGGGGGTGTATCCTCACCTGTATCCTCTCTATGGGGGTGTATCCTCACCTGTATCCTTTCTCTGTCTCTATGGGGGTGTATCCTCACCTGTATCCTCTCTATGGGGGTGTATCCTCACCTGTATCCTCTTTCTCTGTCTCAATGGGGGTGTATCCTCACCTGTATCCTTTATCTGTCTCAATGGGGATGTATCCTCACCTGTATCCTTTCTCTGTCTCTATGGGGATGTATCCTCACCTGTATCCTCTCTCTGTCTACGAGGGGTGTATCCTCACCTGTATCCTCTCTCTGTCTCTATGGGGGTGTATCCTCACCTGTATCCTTTCTCTGGCTCTATGGGGGTATATCCTCACCTGTATCCTCTCTCTGTCTATGGAGGTGTATCCTCACCTGTATCCTCTCTCTGTCTATGGAGGTGTATCCTCACCTGTATCCTCTCTCTGTCTCTATGCGGGTGTATACTCACCTGTATTCTCTATGGGGGGGGTGTCCTCACCTGTATCCTCTCTACGAGGGGTGTATCCTCACCTGTATCCTCTCCCTGTCTCTACGGGGTTGTATCCTCACCTGTATCCTTTCTCTGGCTCTATGGGGGTGTATCCTCACCTATATCCTCTCTACGGGGGTGTATCCTCACCTGTATCCCTTCTCTGTCTCTATGCAGGTGTATCCTCACCTGTATCCTCTCTCTGTCTATGAGGGGTGTATCCTCACCTGTATCCTCTCTCTGTCTATGAGGGGTGTATCCTCACCTGTATCCTCTCTCTGTCTATGGAGGTGTATCCTCACCTGTATCCTCTCTCTGTCTCTATGAGGGGTGTATCCTGATCTGTATCCTCTTTCTGGGTACAAACACACACACCGTATATGCAGCAGATACGCAGCAAATACGCAGCAGATACGCAGCAGATTTGATGGTGAAGACTTGATGCTGTTTTCAGTTATTTAGATCTAATCTGCTGCGTATCTGCTGCGTATTTGTTGCGTATTTGCTGCGTATCGCAGCAGTAAATACGCTGCGTATACGGTGTGTGTGTTTATACCCTCTGTCTCTATGCGGGTGTATCCTCACCTGTATCCTTTCTCTGTCTCTATGCGGGTGTATCCTCACCTGTATCCTTTCTCTGTCTCTATGGGGTATATCCTCACCTGTATCCTTTCTCTGTCTCTATGGGGTTGCCATGCAGGGTCAGGCTCTTCAGATTCGGCAGGGCGCCTAGCTTGTCCACCTCGCTCAGGTTACTGATGCTGTTCCCATGCAGGTTGAGCACAGACAGATGGCGGTACGTAGTGAGGATCTGCATGACAACAAGCCAATCATCATTACCAGGAATCAGGAATTGCCTGCTGAAATACTTCTTCTCCAACTATGTAGCTTTGATTACGTTACTTCCCGCAAGATCAGCATATTCCTTTCCTGAAATACTCTGTGCTGCTGAAACGCTAGCTCCACTTCTCCTTCTGTAGCTTCCCATCCTGAAATGCTCTGTGCTGCTGAGACCCTGCATCTTCCTTTGTGTAATTCTCTCTTTGTGACCTCCTGCCAGTACAGACCTTTTCTGAAATACTCTGTGCTGCGTGTACAGCACCTTATACCCTGTGGGAGGTGACTGATCCTCGGAGGGCTCCTATGGTGTCACTTACGGGGTCGATGTTGGGCAGGTAGTTGAAGGACAGGTCTATCCAGCGGAGGATGGCGGGTTGGCTCAGCAGTTTCTCGGCTATCTCCTGGAAGCCTTGGAGGTCGGTCAGGGTGTTGTTGTTAAGCCGCAGCGCCTGACTCATAAGTTTCCCGCTTTCGCAGCGTCTTATGGGTTTCAGCCCCTCGCGGGGGTCCTCCTGCAGCACATCTGTGGGGGGAGAAGGGCACTGATGTCTGTGGTAGTTACTGAAGCGGACACATAGCGCCCCCCTGGGGTCACACACTACAGTCAGTGCATCTCCACTGATAACCAGGACTGACCCATTACCTTCCATGGTGTTGATGCACTTGAACGCCAGGTCAACAGGGGGCGCCGCTCCACAGTCATTGTCAATACGTTTACTCATCGCGGAACCTGGAGATGAGACACAAGACACTGAAGACGTCTGCCGGCCGCGTATTCCCACAAGAGCCCTGGATCCCCTATCTATGGTCCTGACAGAGACCTCCTAGAGTGGGGTGCCCCTAACTCTAAAACTACAGCTCCCAGCATGCCCTGACATCCCGGCTGCAGCTGAGGAGCCACAGTATGGGCAGAGCATGATGGGAGTTGTAGTCAGGGGTGGAAGAGCAGTGAGTGAGCTATCAGCTGTGTTACCAGTTACTGCCAGCAGGGGGCAGCAGCACCGCTCTCATCTGCCACTGTATTATATGGCTTTATATGGACTCTGCAGGGTCCACAGCAGCACAGACGATTACAGTGACCATAACATGGGGCGTGGCTAAATGTAACAGAAATGTCTCCGCAATGTTATTTCAGCGCCCAGTCCTGACTATAGATCACGTGCTGTAACCGCGGGATTTATATACAGAGTGCCGTACACACCGAGCACACCCCCGCCGCTCCACTCACCGAGCGCACCCCCGCCGCGCCACTCACCATACACACCGAGCACACCCCCGCCGCGCCACTCACCGTACACACCGAGCACACCCCCGCCGCGCCACTCACCGAGCACACCCCCGCCGCGCCACTCACCATACACACCCCCGCCGCTCCACTCACCGTACACACCCCCGCCGCTCCACTCACCGTACACACCCCCGCCGCTCCACTCACCGTACACACCGAGCACACCCCCGCCGCTCCACTCACCGTACACACCGAGCGCACTCCCGCCGCTCCACTCACCGAGCACACCCCGCCGCGCCACTCACAGTACACACTGAGCACACCCCTGCCGCTCCACTCACCGTACACCGAGCACACCCCCGCCGCTCCACTCACCGTACACACCCCCGCCGCTCCACTCACCGAGCACACCCCGCCGCGCCACTCACCGTACACACCGAGCACACCCCCGCCGCTCCACTCACCGTACACACCGAGCGCACTCCCGCCGCTCCACTCACCGAGCACACCCCGCCGCGCCACTCACAGTACACACTGAGCACACCCCTGCCGCTCCACTCACCGTACACCGAGCACACCCCCGCCGCTCCACTCACCGTACACACCAAGCACACCCCCGCCGCTCCACTCACCGAGCACACCCCGCCGCGCCACTCACCGTACACACCGAGCACACCCCCGCCGCTCCACTCACCGTGCACACCCCGCCGCTCCACTCACCGACCACACCCCCGCCGCGCCACTCACCGTGCACACCCCGCCGCTCCACTCACCGAGCACACCCCCGCCGCGCCACTCACCGAGCACACCCCCGCCGCGCCACTCACCAAGCACACCCCCGCCGCGCCACTCACCGTGCACACCCCGCCGCTCCACTCACCGAGCACACCCTTGCCGCTCCACTCACCGTACACACCGAGCACACCCCCGCCGCTCCACTCACCGTGCACACCCCGCCGCTCCACTCACCGAGCACACCCCCGCCGCGCCACTCACCGTGCACACCCCGCCACTCACAGTAAACACTGAGCACACCCCTGCCGCTCCACTCACCGTACACCGAGCACACCCCCGCCGCTCCACTCACCGTACACACCGAGCACACCCCCGCCGCTCCACTCACCGAGCACACCCCGCCGCGCCACTCACCGTACACACCGAGCACACCCCCGCCGCTCCACTCACCGAGCACACCCCCGCCGCGCCACTCACCGTGCACACCCTGCCGCTCCACTCACCGTACACACCGAGCACACCCCGCCGCTCCACTCACCGAGCACACCCCCGCCGCGCCACTCACCGTGCACACCCCGCCGCTCCACTCACCGAGCACACCCCCGCCGCTCCACTCACCGTACACACCGAGCACACCCCCGCCGCTCCACTCACCGAGCACACCCCCGCCGCTCCACTCACCGTACACACCGAGCACACCCCCGCCGCTCCACTCACCGTACACACCGAGCGCACTCCCGCCGCTCCACTCACCGTACACACCGAGCACACCCCCGCCGCTCCACTCACCGAGCACACCCCCGCCGCGCCACTCACCGTACACACCGAGCGCACTCCCGCCGCTCCACTCACCGTACACACCGAGCACACCCCCGCCGCTCCACTCACCGAGCACACCCCCGCCGCGCCACTCACCGTACACACCGAGCACACCCCCGCCGCGCCACTCACCGTACACACCGAGCACACCCCCGCCGCTCCACTCACCGTACACACCGAGCACACCCCCGCCGCTCCACTCACCGTACACACCGAGCACACCCCCGCCGCTCCACTCACCGAGCACACCCCCGCCGCGCCACTCACCGTACACACCGAGCGCACTCCCGCCGCTCCACTCACCGTACACACCGAGCACACCCCCGCCGCGCCACTCACCGTACACACCGAGCGCACTCCCGCCGCTCCACTCACCGTACACACCGAGCACACCCCCGCCGCTCCACTCACCGAGCACACCCCCGCCGCGCCACTCACCGTACACACCGAGCACACCCCCGCCGCGCCACTCACCGTACACACCGAGCACACCCCCGCCGCGCCACTCACCGTACACACCGAGCACACCCCCGCCGCTCCACTCACCGTACACGGCTGTACCGCGCCCACAGGACGCTCCTGCAGCCAGAGCCTAGAGACCGGTCACCATGGCAACTGTAAACACTGCGTGCCGCCTGCCCGGAAGTGTAGTACCACGTGACCGGAAGTGACGGGCTGTAGCTCTTGTGTATACTTTAGTCGGGAGCGGTTGTCATGGTGATTGTCATCCTGTGTGATCTCATCATCATAGCCAGTGCTGTTGGACTACAAGGTCCAGCATTCCGGCATTGTTAGCCATGGTGCCCATAGACTATCTCCATATGTGGCTCAGTCTCCAGCTCCATGTATTACTCAGTCTCCAGTCATCCCCTATAGCTCCATGTACAGCTCACTGTCCAGTCATCTGCTATAGCTCCATGTACGGCTCACTGTCCAGTCATCTGCTATAGCTCCATGTACGACTCAGTCTCCAGTCATCTGCTATAGCTCCATGTACGACTCAGTCTCCAGTCATCCCCTATAGCTCTATGTACAGCTCACTGTCCAGTCATCTGCTATAGCTCCATGTACAGCTCACTGTCCAGTCATCTGCTATAGCTCCATGTACGGCTCACTGTCCAGTCATCTGCTATAGCTCCATGTACGGCTCAGTCTCCAGTCGCTCTCTATAGCATCATGTACTGCTCAGTCTCCAGTCATCCCCTATAGCTCCATGTACGGCTCAGTCTCCAGTAACTCTCTATAGCTCCATGTACGGCTCAGTCTCCAGTAACTCTCTATAGCTCCATGTACGGCTCAGTCTCCAGTCACTCTCTATAGCTCCATGTACGGCTCAGTCTCCAGTCACTCTCTATAGCTCCGTGTACTGCTCAGTCTCCAGTCACTCTCCATAGCTCCATGTACTGCTCAGTCTCCAGTCACTCTCTGTAGCTTCATGTACTATTCAGTCTCCAGTCACTCTCTATAGCTCCATGTACGGCTCAGGCTCCAATCATACCCTATAGCTCCATGTACTGCTCAGTCTCCAGTCACTCTCTGTAGCTTCATGTACTATTCAGTCTCCAGTCACTTTATATAGCTCCATGTACGGCTCGGTTTCCAGTCATCCACCATAACTCATTGTACGGCTCAGTCTCCAGTCATTATTTATAGCTCCATGTACTGCTCAGTCTCCAGTAACTCTCTATAGCTCCATGTACTGATTAGTCTCCAGTAACTCTCTATAGCTCCATGTACTGCTCAGTCTCCAGTAACTCTCTATAGCTCCATGTACTGCTCAGTCTCCAGTCATCCCCTATAGCTCCATGTACGGCTCAGTCTCCAGTAACCCTCTATAGCACCATGTACGGCTCAGTCTCCGGTCATCCCCTATAGTTTCATGTACGGCTCAGTCTCCAGTAACTCTCTATAGCATCATGTACTGCTCAGTCTCCAGTCATCCCCTATAGCTTCATGTACGGCTCAGTCTCCAGTAACTCTCTATAGCTCCATGTACTGCTCAGTCTCCAGTCATCCCCTATAGCTCCATGTACTGCTCAGTCTCCAGTAACCCTCTATAGCTCCATGTACTGCTCAGTCTCCAGTCATCCCCTATAGCTCCATGTACGGCTCAGTCTCCAGTAACTCTCTATAGCTCCATGTACTGCTCAGTCTCCAGTCATCCCCTATAGCTCCATGTACTGCTCAGTCTCCAGTAACCCTCTATAGCTCCATGTACTGCTCAGTCTCCAGTCATCCCCTATAGCTCGATGAACTGCTCAGTCTCCAGTCATCCCCTATAGCTTCATGTACGGCTCAGTCTCCAGCAACTCTCTATAGCTCCATGTACTGCTCAGTCTTCAGTAACTCTCTATAGCTCCATGTACGGCTCAGTCTCCAGTAACTCTCTATAGCACCATGTACTGCTCAGTCTCCAGTAACTCTCTATAGCTCCATGTACTGCTCAGTCTTCAGTAACTCTCTATAGCTCCATGTACTGCTCAGTCTCCAGTCATCCCCTATAGCACCATGTACTGCTCAGTCTCCAGTAACTCTCTATAGCACCATGTACTGCTCAGTCTTCAGTAACTCTCTATAGCTCCATGTACTGCTCAGTCTCCAGTAACTCTCTATAGCACCATGTACTGCTCAGTCTTCAGTAAAGCCCCTATAGCACCATGTACTGCTCAGTCTCCAGTAACTCTCTATAGCACCATGTACTGCTCAGTCTTCAGTAACTCTCTATAGCTCCATGTACGGCTCAGTCTCCAGTAACTCTCTATAGCACCATGTACTGCTCAGTCTCCAGTAACTCTCTATAGCTCCATGTACTGCTCAGTCTTCAGTAACTCTCTATAGCTCCATGTACTGCTCAGTCTCCAGTCATCCCCTATAGCACCATGTACTGCTCAGTCTCCAGTAACTCTCTATAGCACCATGTACTGCTCAGTCTTCAGTAACTCTCTATAGCTCCATGTACTGCTCAGTCTCCAGTAACTCTCTATAGCACCATGTACTGCTCAGTCTTCAGTAAAGCCCCTATTCCACCAACAGATCTGACGACAGATTATCTGCCAAAGATTTGAAGCCAAACCCAGGAGTGGATTTGAAAAGAGGAGAAATCTCAGTCTTTCCTTCATGACCTGTTCACTGTATATAGTCTGTTCCTGGGTTTGGCTTCAAATCTGTTGGTGGAATATGGCTTTATTTCAATGTGGTTTAAGATACGGCGCTAGCCGTTTGGCGAATGGTAGCTCGCTGCTAAAGGATGCTGTATGGAGGCTGTCCCTGAATTTCTCCAAATATATTATGGTTTAGGTTACAAACCCACTTGCCGGATCTGCAGCGAGTCTCCATGCTGCGTTTTTGCAGGGAGACTCGCTGCAGATCCCGGCCCTATACTTTCAATAGCAGAGAAACTCGCAGCAGGGATGTACATCCCTGCTGCGATTTGTCTGCAGCCCTCCCCATTAACCGCCCGGCCGCCGGACATTATACATTACCCGGTCTCCGTTCCTGGTTGCTTCGGGGCTCCCGGTGTCTTCACGGCCCGCCCGGCCAATCAGTGCGCTGCGGCGGGGCAGCGCACTGATTGGCCGGGCGGAACGTGCCGGGAGCCGCTGAAGCAAGCAGGAGCCGGGATCAGGTAATGTATATCGCCCCCGGCCGCACGATCGCCCCCAGCCCCCGGCCGCATGATCGCCCCCAGCCCCCGGCCGCACGATCGCCCCCAGCCCCGCAGCCCCTGGCCGCACGATCGCCCCCAGCCCCGCAGCCCCCGGCCGCATGATCACCCCCAGCCCCCGGCCGCACGATCGCCCCCAGCCCCCGGCCGCACGATCGCCCCCAGCCCCGCAGCCCCCGGCCGCACGATCGCCCCCAGCCCCCGGCCGCACGATCGCCCCCAGCCCCGCAGCCCCCGGCCGCACGATCGCCTGCAGCCCCGCAGCCCCCGGCCGCACGATCGCCCCCCGCCCCCGGCCGCACGATCGCCCCCCGCCCCCGGCCGCACGATCGCCTGCAGCCCTGCAGCCCCCGACCGCACGATCGCCCCCCGCGGGCCATCGTGCAGCCGGGGGCTGCGGGGCTGGGGGCTGCGGGCGATCATGCGGCCGGGGGCTGCGGGGCTGGGGGCGATCGTGCGGCCGGGGGCTGGGGGCAATCGTGCGGCCGGGGGCTGGGGGCGATCGTGCGGCCGGGGGCTGCGGGGCTGCAGGCGATCGTGCGGCCGGGGGCTGCGGGGCTGGGGGCGATCGTGCGGCCGGGGGGGGACCGGGTAATGTATAATGTCCGGCGGCCGGGGGGTTAATGGGGCGGGCTGCAGACAAAATCGCAGAGTTTCTTTGCTATTGAAAGTATAGGGCCGGGATCTGCAGCGAGTCTCCCTGCAAAAACGCAGCAAGGAGACTCGCTGCAGATCCGGCAAGTGGGTTTGTAACCTTAAAGACAAACAATATGCATGCATCTAGCGCCACTACCAGTGGTGGATTATAATGTGGGCGGTTTGGGCGGCTGCCCGGGGCCCGAGGCTCCGGGGGGGCCCATGCCGCGCCGCCCACATTATAATCCGCCCACGCCGCTGCGGCCCGGCCCGTGCACTCTTGTGACCGCAAGCATGACAGGGGGTAGCCCAGACCATTTCTTATCTTACTGTAAACCTCCCCTCCCCCTTCCGCTGGACCAACCCTCACATCCCCGAATAAGACACGGAAACCTGCTTGGAAAAGTTGGCCACAGCAGCCATTTTATTAACAAAAATCAACATACAAAATATTGCACACCAAATATTAAAACTAAATATAGAAATATATATACATATATACATATCCAACCACAAAACAAGTAATGTTAGATACATATATACATATCGAACCTTTTAATGTGCAGGGGTCCTTGGGGCTCCAATTTCCCAACCAATCTGCTCCCCCATCAATTTAAAACCTCCAGCCGCCCGCTACCGGCTCAAAGGCCCCACACCCTCTATATAAAGCTCAGCAGATGGCTGAATTGACCATAACTATAACTCCGCTCCCCGTGACACCACACTGGCAGGAGCCCAGAACTTCCCCTGATGATACCAGTACATCAGAGGATTGCTCCCCATGTACCCCCAAGTCAGTATATGAGACCAACCCCAAGGACCCTCCACACCCGCCATGACAAGAGAAAGAAATCCCCCCCCCCCCACATACACAAACGCACAGGCCAGAACACAATAGGGAGGGTGGGCGGGACTCTCCACACTGCTCTCTCCTCCCGAGTGTTAACATGAGGAGAGAGCCAGTTCCTTAAATAAGCTCTGTCCCCTCCCTGTTCCCTCCCCAACCCCTCCCCTAGCAACTCCCGCTCTGCACTCCCCAGCTACCACCACCTTAACCCCCTCATGGCTGGACACCCCGTCATGGCGGCTTACCGCTCACGGGGGTCGCGTGCAGCCTTTCTTTATTTCACTTGCGGTCACAGGAGTCCCCGGCTGCCTCCGGCTGATGTGCGGCTGCCGGGGGGTGTCTCGTCCTCTCCCCGGCAGCGCGCGCATCACACAGCTCACTGTGCCACCTAAGCCCTGACTTCCGGTACTAAGAGCGCACGTTAGAGACGCTCTGTACCGGAAGTCAGGGCCCAGGCGGCACAGTGAGCTGTGTGATGCGCGCGCTGCCGGGGAGAGGACGAGACACCCCCCCGGCAGCCGCACATCAGCCGGAGGCAGCCGGGGACAGACCAGGAGCCGAGAGGATCGACGGGGGAACGGATGGCAGGTGCTTGCTCACTGTGGTTGCTAACAAGTGGTTGAAAATAAGTGGAGTTTAAAAAAGGAGTTGAAAGAAGGAGTTACAAGTTCTGGTAAGTGCTGATCTCTTTCTTTTTCACTGTTTTTGTTGCACTGAGGATGATGGCTAGCAGGATGGAAGGATTCATTCAGTGCGCAGTCTGCCGCATGTACGCACAACTGGAGCAGGAGTTCCAGGGTGAGTACCGCTGTGACAGATGCGAGCATGTTGCCCATCTAGAAGCTCGAGTTAGAGATCTGGAGAAGCATATTGCAACGCTGAGGGAACTTGGCCACCTTGAGAGGGAACTTCGGCTCACTGAGCAGGAAGTTAGTGGGTTAGAGATGGAGGGTGGTGATATAGATCAGGAGGCCCAAGTAAGTAGCTGGGTTAATGTAGTTAGAGGGACCAGTAAGGGATCCAAGAAAAGGAAGGCCACTTCTCCTACTATATGCCCAAGCAAAATTGCCAAGTTAGGTGATGATGCGAGGGCATCCGTGTCAGAAATGGCAGCTCTAGTGGAACCTGTTCTCCCTAACAGCCGGGGGAACAGTCCAACTAGTAGTGGGCGGGATGGTATTGTAGGTAGGCCTAGACAGCTAGTGGTTGTAGGGGATTCTATAATCAGGAAGACGGATAGAATAATTTGTCGCAAGACCGCCTCAACCGAATGGTTTGCTGTCTCCCTGGTGCCAGGGTTCGGCATGTGGTGGAAAGGGTGGATAAATTACTTGGGGGGGCTGGGGATGACCCAGCTGTCGTGGTCCATGTGGGAACCAATGACAGGATACAAGGTAGGTGGAGGTCTATTAAAAATAATTTTAGAGAACTAGGTGCTAAGTTGAAGGGAAGGACCTCCAAGGTGGTATTCTCTGGAATACTGCCTGTGCCATGCGCATCGCAGGAAAGACAGCGGGAGCTTAGGGAGTTAAATGCATGGCTCAAGTCATGGTGTAGAGGAGAAGGGTTTGGGTTTTTAGAGCACTGGGCTGACTTTTCATTGGGGTACAATCTGTTTTCCGCAGATAATTTGCACCTTAATGGAAGGGGGTCCGCTGTGCTGGGGGAGAGAATCCTAGAAGGGGTGGAGGGGTTTTTAAACTAGGGATGTGGAGGGAGGACAATGAAGTATGTAATGTAGTGGCAGATAGGTTAGAGAGGGGACAGAACATTGAGGAGGGAGGAGAAGGGTCCTGTGGGGGGAGGATAAGAGCAGTGCATAGGGAGAAGGGTCCTGTGGGGGGAGGATAAGAGCAGTGGATAGGGAGATCCATATGTTGCGGATGAACAGTGAGGATGATTGTAGCCATAGCACAGTAATAAATCCCATTTCTTATAATGAAGCGGTTAAACTCGATGGTAATATAAAGTGTATGGTTACTAATGCCAGAAGTCTAGCCAGCAAGATGGGGGAGCTGGAGGCCTTGGTTCTGGAGGAGTCCATTGATGTGGTTGGTGTGACTGAGACGTGGCTGGACTCCTCACATGACTGGGCTGTCAATATTCAGGGATTTACGTTGTTCAGAAGGGACCAGGTGGGCAGAAGGGGAGGAGGAGTATGTCTGTATGTCAGAAATTATATTAAAGTGAGTGTAAAAGATGCAATAGTGGGAGATGACTGTGATGATGAGGAAGCATTATGGGTAGAACTACAGAAGGAGGTAAAGAGTGAAAAAATTATTCTTGGTGTAATCTATAGACCCCCCAACATTACTGAGGAGGTAGATGGCCAGTTGAATAGACAAATAGAGCGGGCTGCCCGGGAGGGAACAGTAGTGATAATGGGGGACAACTACCCAGATATAGATTGGGGTCACGGTTCAGCTAAAACCACAAAGGGGAGGGAATTTCTTAACTTCCTGCAGGATAATTTTCTGGGCCAGTTTGTGGAGGAGCCGACTAGAAGTGATGCCTTGTTGGATCTGGTTATTTCTAACAACGCTGAGCTGGTTGGGGATGTCACTGTCCATGAACACCTGGGGAACGGTGACCACAATATAGTGACTTTTAGCTTAAAGTGTAGAAAAGAAAACATGTTGGGAGGGCAAAAACTCTTAATTTTAAAAGGGCCAATTTTCCTGGGTTAAGGGCAGAACTTCAGGGCATAGACTGGGAGCGGCTGCTGTCACATACGGATACAGCTAATAAATGGGAAATCTTCAAATCCACATTAAATAACTGTACTGCCAAATATATTCCTATGGGTAACAAATATAAACGGTTAAAATCCAATCCCACATGGCTTACAACCGAGGTTAGAAGGGCTATAAATGAGAAAAAGGGGGATTCAAAAAATATAAATCAGAGGGGTCAGCTGTATACAGTACAGATCAGAGGGGTCAGCTGTATACAGTACAGATCAGAGGGGTCAGCTGTATACAGTACAGATCAGAGGGGTCAGCTGTATACAGTACAGATCAGAGGGGTCAGCTGTATACAGTGCAGATCAGAGGGGTCAGCTGTATACAGTACAGATCAGAGGGGGCAGCTGTATACAGTACAGATCAGAGGGGTCAGCTGTATACAGTACAGATCAGAGGGGACAGCTGTATACAGTACAGATCAGAGGGGGCAGCAGCTGTATACAGTACAGATCAGAGGGGTCAGCTGTATACAGTACAGATCAGAGGGGTCAGCTGTATACAGATCAGAGGGGGCAGCAGCTGTATACAGTACAGATCAGAGGGGTCAGCCGTATACAGATCAGAGGGGGCAGCAGCTGTATACAGTACAGATCAGAGGGGTCAGCTGTATACAGTGCAGATCAGAGGGGTCAGCTGTAGCATTTAAACATTACAAAGAAGTCAACAAAACCTGTAAAAATGTAATAAAAGCAGCAAAAATTCACAATGAAAGGCAGGTAGCTATAGAAAGCAAAAGAAACCCCAAAAAATTCTTCAAATATATTAATGCAAAAAAACCAAGGACAGAGCATGTAGGACCCCTAAATAATGGCGACGGGGAATTAATAACTGGGGATCAGGAGAAAGCTGAGTTACTTAATGGGTTCTTCAGTTCTGTATATACAAAAGAGGATGGAGCTGTGGTGGGTGGGGCCAGTACTGAGGTGGGTGGGGCCAGTGCTGCTAACACATGTAATGTACTGAACTGGTTTACTATAGATATGGTCCAAGATAAATTAAACAAACTCAATGTAACCAAAGCTCCAGGGCCTGATGGATTGCACCCCAGAGTTCTTAGGGAACTCAGTTCTGTAATTTCACTACCCTTGTATGAAATATTCCGTGATTCTTTGCTTACTGGTATTGTGCCGAGGGACTGGCGTAAGGCAAATGTAGTGCCGATCTTCAAAAAGGGCTCTCGAACTTCCCCAGGTAACTATAGACCCGTAAGCTTAACGTCCATTGTGGGGAAACTATTTGAGGGGCTTATAAGGGACTACATCCAGGAATATGTAGTGGCTAATAGTATTATAAGTGATAACCAGCAGGGTTTTACTAAGGACAGAAGCTGTCAAACCAACCTAATATGTTTCTATGAAGAGGTAAGTAGAAGCCTGGATGGCGGCGCGGCTGTGGATATAGTGTACCTGGATTTTGCAAAAGCGTTTGACACAGTTCCTCATGGACGTCTGATGGGTAAGTTAAAGTCTATTGGTTTGGAAAATTTAATGTGTAACTGGATTGAAAACTGGCTTAATAATCGTACCCAGAGAGTGGTGGTCAATGATTCCTACTCCGAATGGTCCCCGGTAATAAGTGGTGTACCCCAAGGGTCAGTACTGGGCCCTCTTCTGTTTAACTTGTTTATTAATGATATTGAGAATGGAATTAACAGCAATGTTTCTATCTTTGCAGATGACACCAAGCTTTGTAGTACAGTACAGTCTATGGAGGATGTGCAGATGTTACAGGCTGTGTAGTACAGTACAGTCTATGGAGGATGTGCAGATATTACAGGCTTTGTAGTACAGTACAGTCTATGGAGGATGTGCAGATGTTACAGGCTTTGTAGTACAGTACAGTCTATGGAGGATGTGCAGATGTTACAGGCTGTGTAGTACAGTACAGTCTATGGAGGATGTGCAGATGTTACAGGCTTTGTAGTACAGTACAGTCTATGGAGGATGTGCAGATGTTACAGGATGACTTAGACACACTGAGTGTTTGGGCGTCCACTTGGCAAATGAGGTTCAATGTTCATAAATGTAAAGTTATGCACCTGGGTACTAATAACCCACATGCATCATATGTCCTGGGGGAGTTACTCTGGGAGAGTCGCTGATGGAGAAGGATCTGGGTGTACTTGTAGATAATAGACTACAGAACAGCACACAATGTCAGGCAGCTGCTTCTAAGGCCAGCAGGATATTGTCATGCATTAAAACAGGCATGGACTCTCGGGACAGGGATATAATATTACCGCTTTATAAAGCTTTGGTGCGGCCTCATCTGGAGTATGCCGTCCAGTTTTGGAACCCGATTCATAAAAAGGATGTTCTAGAGCTGGAGAGGGTACAAAGACGGGCAACTAAACTAATAAGGGGAATGGAGCATCTTAGTTATGAGGAGAGATTAAAAGAATTACATTTGTTTAGTCTGGAGAAGAGACGTTTAAGGGGAGATATGATTAATTTATTTAAATATATAAATGGCCCCTACAAGAGATATGGGGAAAAGATGTTCCAGGTAAAACCCCCTCAAAGGACAAGAGGGCACTGCCTCCGCCCAGAGAGACAAGGGGGCGCTGCCTCCGCCTGGAGAGACAAGGGGGCGCTGCCTCCGCCTGGAGAAAAAAAGGTTCAATCCCCGGAGGCGACAAGCCTTCTTTACCATGAGAACTGTGAATCTGTGGAACAGTCACCACAGGATCTGGTCACAGCAAAAACAGTAGAGGACTTCAAAACCGGCCTAGACAAGTTCTTAGAGCAAAATAATATAAATGCATATGTATAGAACCTATCATCTCTCCCCCTTCCCTGTATCCATCCCCTCCTTGGTTGAACTTGATGGACATGTGTCTTTTTTCAACCGTATTAACTATGTAACTATGTAACTATGAGTTGTGTTTTGTTTTTTTTATTTACTGATTGCTGTGCAAGGGGGGGGGGGCATCTATAAGGGGGGGGGGAGCAGAGGGGGACCATCTATAAGGGGGGGGAGCAGAGGGGGACCATCTATAAGGGAGGGGAGCAGAGGGGGACCATCTATAAGGGGGGGGGGAGCAGAGGGGGACCATCTATAAGGGGGGGGAGCAGAGGGGGACCATCTATAAGGGGGGGGGAGCAGAGGGGGACCATCTATAAGGGAGGGGGAGCAGAGGGGGACCATCTATAAGGGAGGGGAGCAGAGGGGGACCATCTATAAGGGGGGGGAGCAGAGGGGGACCATCTATAAGGGAGGGGAGCAGAGGGGGACCATCTATAAGGGGGGAGCAGAGAGGGACCATCTATAAGGGGGGGGAGCAGAGAGGGACCATCTATAAGGGGGGGGGGAGCAGAGGGGGACCATCTATAAGGGGGGGGGGGAGCAGAGGGGGACCATCTATAAGGGGGGGGAGCAGAGGGGGACCATCTATAAGGGGGGGGGGGAGCAGAGGGGGACCATCTATAAGGGGGGGGGAGCAGAGGGGGACCATCTATAAGGGGGGGAGCAGAGGGGGACCATCTATAAGGGGGGGGGAGGTTATATTTTATGCACCTTAGATGTAACATCGCTATACACTATCATACAACATGATAAAGGGAGAAAAGCAGCGGAGTTCTTTTTAAGGAAATCAGGCAAATATGAAGAGGACCAAATAACATTTTTAGGAGACTGCATTTCTTTTATTTTATATCACAATTATTTCTTTTATGAAGGACAATTTTACAAGCAGTTATGGGGTACGGCGATGGGCACGAAATTCGCACCAAGTTATTCAAACCTGTACGTGGGACAGTGGGAGAATGACACTATTCATCCGGATGGAGTGCTCATCGCCGATCTTTTATTATGGTATCGCTTTATTGACGATATCGTCTTCATTTAGAAGGGGGGGGGGGAGGAAAGCTTGAGGTTGTTTTTAGAAGAAATTAATAAAAATGAATTTTAGCTAAATTTTACGCCACATTTTAGTGAGGAAGAAATAAACTTTTTGGATCTGACTATTTTTATTAAAAATGATTGTCTATACACCAAAACATACAGTAAGCCGACGGACAGTAATAGCTATATAGACAGAAAAAGCTGTCACTTACCTCTATGGCTAACAAATATTTAGGGACAATTCACCAGACTCAGAAGAAATTGCACTAACTTAGAAGACTATGAAGAGGAAGCCACAAAACTACAGAGTAAACTACTAGTCAAGGGGTACAATAAAGAACACATGGAAATTACGTGCAAAAAGATAGGTACAATGGAAAGAGGAATATTATTACAGGAGAAAAGTAAAAGAGAGATGAAAGATGAAGATAACATGATAAAAGTACCAATCGTAACCACATACACTGCCCACAGTTATATATTTAAAAAAAATTATACAAAAACATTGGGATATCTTAAGAGGAGACAAGACTATAGGGGAGAAAATTCCAAAAAATCAGACATTTATTTTTTTTAAAACTAAGAATATTGGAAATATGATTGCCCCGACAATTAAATATGAAATGAAATGTTCGAACATTTTAGAGAATTATATCCGTACAACACCTGGCTTCTAAGTGTGTAAGGCCTGTCAGAAATGCAAAGTAACCAGCCCAATAATAGAACTACAGAACAAAGATCACACACACATAATTATATCACATATCACATGTAAAGATAAAGGGATAATATATTTTATCAAGTGCCCATGTGAGAAAATCTATATAGGTCGCACGAAACGTATGCTACAGAAAAGACTCCAGGAACATATATACAAGATAGAAAGCACATTTCTAGGACACCCTCTATCTAAACATTATACAGAGAAACATAGTGGGGAACTAAAAAAGACACTGGAGAGGAGGAAATTACATTGAGCAGCTTTCAAGGGCTGAGACTGAAATGATTTTCCAGTTCAACACCATTATTCCGAATGGATTGAACGCAGACATGGAACTATTTGCATTTTTAAACTGAGTATGGATTAAAACACATGACAGTATAAAAAGAACATTGACAACATATAAATAACGCATCATGTGAACAACGGATTACCTGTTTGATTGGAGGCGTTCCATGGACTTCTACAAAAGGAGCAAGCAAGGGGGGGGCCGCTATCCCTGATGAAGGCGTAAGTCACGCTGAAACGTTGGATGGTCCCTGTGAGACTCCGTAGTGAACCACTGTGACGTCAAACACGGAACGCTGAAGCTGGTTGAGGTCGCGCTGCCGGCCGGAGCGCACTCTCGGCGTACAACCTACAGATCAATTCGTTGGGTCTATATACTGCAAGACCTACCACTATCTTCTACATGGAAAGGAGAAATATCTACATATCGTAAGACCTGCCATTAGTATCTACACGGAACGGCGTATCGCATATCTACATACAACTGGAGTAAGTGCCACTTCACCTAAGTATTCTAACATATCGGAGTTACGGTAGTGGCGCTAGATGCATGCATATTGTTTGTCTTTAAACCGGAATATGGCTTTAACTATCTATAGCTCCATGTATGGTTCAGTCTCCAGTAACCCTCTATAGCTCCATGTACTGCTCAGTCTCCAGTCATCCCCTATAGCTTCATGTACGGCTCAGTCTCCAGTAACTCTCTATAGCTCCATGTACGGTTCAGTCTCCAGTAACTGTCTATAGCACCATGTACGGCTCAGTCTCCAGTCATCCCCTATAGCTTCATGTACGGCTCAGTCTCCAGTCATCCCCTATAGCTCCATGTACGGCTCAGTCTCCAGTAACCCTCTATAGCACCATGTACGGTTCAGTCTCCAGTAACCCTCTATAGCTCCATGTACTGCTCAGTCTCCAGTAACCCTCTATAGCTCCATGTACTGCTCAGTCTCCAGTCATCCCCTATAGCTTCATGTACGGCTCAGTCTCCAGTAACTCTCTATAGCTCCATGTACTGCTCAGTCTCCAGTCATCCCCTATAGCTTCATGTACGGCTCAGTCTCCAGTAACTCTCTATAGCTCCATGTACGGTTCAGTCTCCAGTAACTGTCTATAGCACCATGTACGGCTCAGTCTCCAGTCATCCCCTATAGCTTCATGTACGGCTCAGTCTCCAGTAACTCTCTATAGCTCCATGTACGGCTCAGTCTCCAGTAACTCTCTATAGCTCCATGTACTGCCCAGTCTTCAGTAACTCTCTATAGCTCCATGTACTGCTCAGTCTCCAGCAACTCACTATAGCTCCATGTACTGCTTAGTCTCCAGTAACCCCCTATAGCTCCATGTACTGATTAGTCTCCAGTAACTCTCTATAGCATCATGTATTGCTCAGTCTCTAGTCATCCTCTATAGCTCCATGTATTGCTCAGTCTCCAGTAACTCTCTATAGCTCCATGTACTGCTCAGTCTCCAGTAACTCTCTATAGCTCCATGTACTGCTCAGTCTCCAGTAACTCTCTATAGCTCCATGTACGGCTCAGTCTCCAGTAACTCTCTATAGCTCCATGTACTGCTCAGTCTCCAGTAACTCTCTATAGCTCCATGTAGTGCTCAGTCTCCAGTAACTCTCTATAGCTCCATGTATTGCTCAGTCTCCAGTAACTCACTATAGCTCCATGTACTGCTCAGTCTCCAGTCATCCCCTATAGCTCTATGTACGTCTCAGTCTCCAGTAACTCTCTATAGCTCCATGTAGTGCTCAGTCTCCAGTAACTCTCTATAGCTCCATGTACTGCTCAGTCTCCAGTAACTCTCTATAGCTCCATGTACTGCTCAGTCTCTAGTCATCCTCTATAGCTCCATGTACTGCTCAGTCTCCAGTAACTCTCTATAGCTCCATGTACTGCTCAGTCTCTAGTCATCCTCTATAGCTCCATGTACTGCTCAGTCTCCAGTAACTCTCTATAGCACCATGTATGGCTCAGTCTCCAGTAACTCTCTATAGCTCCATGTATTGCTCAGTCCCCAGTCAGGCTCAGACTCCAGTGGTACCCTGTAGCTCCATGACGTCACGCCGTGTTCTGCTGCGTGGCCAGCAGGGGGCGGGCTCTCCCTGAGGGGCGTTGTTGTGTCTAGTGTACGGGAGGGGCGTGGCCTGAGACGTGACGTCAGGTTGGAGGCGCGCAGACAGAGTGCAGCCAATGGCGGCCTGGCCCGCCGGCGGCTCCGGGTTTGAATAGTGTTCTGGCCGCGACTGAGAGGAGGCTGCGGGCGGCGAGGAGCGGGGGAACCGGTGCCGGTGAGTGCGGGCGGCCCGGGGTGCGGTCAGCTGCAGTGTGGAGGCCCCGGAGGCTTCAGAACCGCATCTGCGTCATCACCGGAGGAGGGGAGGGGAGTCCCCGGTGTGTATGAGGGGAGGAGGAGGAGGGGAGTCCCCGGTGTGTATGAGGGGAGGAGACCCCGGTGTGTATGAGGGGAGGAGGGGGAGGGGACCCCGGTGTGTATGAGGGGAGGAGGAGGAGGGGACCCCGGTGTGTATGAGGGGAGGAGGAGGAGGGGACCCCGGTGTGTATGAGGGGAGGAGGAGGAGGAGGAGGAGGGGACCCCGGTGTGTATGAGGGGAGGAGGAGGAGGGGACCCCGATGTGTATGAGGGGAGGAGGAGGAGGGGACCCCGGTGTGTATGAGGGGAGGAGGAGGAGGGGACCCCGGTGTGTATGAGGGGAGGAGGAGGAGGGGACCCCGGTGTGTATGAGGGGAGGAGGAGGAGGGGACCCCGGTGTGTATGAGGGGAGGAGGAGGAGGGGACCCCGGTGTGTATGAGGGGAGGAGGAGGAGGGGACCCCGGTGTGTATGAGGGGAGGAGGGGAGGGGACCCCGGTGTGTATGAGGGGAGGAGGAGGAGGGGACCCCGGTGTGTATGAGGGGAGGGGAGACCCCGGTGTGTATGAGGGGAGGAGGAGGAGGAGGGGACCCCAGTGTGTATGAGGGGAGGAGGAGGAGGGGAGGAGGAGGAGGAGGAGGGGAGTCCCCGGTGTGTATGAGGGGAGGAGGAGGAGGGGAGTCCCCGGTGTGTATGAGGGGAGGAGGAGGAGGGGAGCCCGGTGTGTATGAGGGGAGGGGGGGACCCCGGTGTGTATGAGGGGAGGAGGAGACCCCGGTGTGTATGAGGGGAGGAGGAGGAGGAGACCCCGGTGTGTATGAGGGGAGGAGGAGGAGGGGACCCCGGTGTGTATGAGGGGAGGAGGAGGAGGGGACCCCGGTGTGTATGAGGGGAGGAGGGGAGGGGACCCCGGTGTGTATGAGGGGAGGAGGAGGAGGGGACCCCGGTGTGTATGAGGGGAGGAGGGGAGGGGACCCCGGTGTGTATGAGGGGAGGAGGAGGAGGGGACCCCGGTGTGTATGAGGGGAGGAGGAGGAGGGGACCCCGATGTGTATGAGGGGAGGAGGAGGGGACCCCGGTGTGTATGAGGGGAGGAGGAGGAGGGGACCCCGGTGTGTATGAGGGGAGGAGGGGAGGGGACCCCGGTGTGTATGAGGGGAGGAGGAGGAGGGGACCCCGGTGTGTATGAGGGGAGGAGGAGGAGGGGACCCCGGTGTGTATGAGGGGAGGAGGAGGAGGGGACCCCGGTGTGTATGAGGGGAGGAGGAGGAGGGGACCCCGGTGTGTATGAGGGGAGGAGGAGGAGGGGACCCCGGTGTGTATGAGGGGAGGGGACCCCGGTGTGTATGAGGGGAGGAGGAGGAGGGGACCCCGGTGTGTATGAGGGGAGGAGGAGGAGGGGGGGGACCCCGGTGTGTATGAGGGGAGGAGGAGGAGGGGGGGACCCCGGTGTGTATGAGGGGAGGAGGAGGAGGGGGGGACCCCGGTGTGTATGAGGGGAGGAGGAGGAGGGGAGCCCGGTGTGTATGAGGGGAGGAAGAGGAGGGGACCCCGGTGTGTATGAGGGGAGGAGGAGGGGGGGACCCCGGTGTGTATGAGGGGAGGAGGAGACCCCGGTGTGTATGAGGGGAGGAGGGGACCCCGGTGTGTATGAGGGGAGGAGGAGGAGGGGAGCCCAGTGTGTATGAGAGGAGGAAGAGGAGGGGAGGAGGAGGAGGAGGGGAGCCCAGTGTGTATGAGGGGAGGAGGAGGAGGGGACCCCGGTGTGTATGAGGGGAGGAGGGGACCCCGGTGTGTATGAGGGGAGGAGGGGAGGGGACCCCGGTGTGTATGAGGGGAGGAGGAGGAGGAGACCCCGGTGTGTATGAGGGGAGGAGGGGAGCCCAGTGTGTATGAGAGGAGGAAGAGGAGGGGAGGAGGAGGAGGAGGGGAGCCCAGTGTGTATGAGGGGAGGAGGAGGAGGGGACCCCGGTGTGTATGAGGGGAGGAGGGGAGCCCAGTGTGTATGAGAGGAGGAAGAGGAGGGGAGGAGGAGGAGGGGAGCCCAGTGTGTATGAGGGGAGGAGGAGACCCCGGTGTGTATGAGGGGAGGAGGAGGAGGAGGAGACCCCGGTGTGTATGAGGGGAGGAGGAGGAGGGGAGCCCAGTGTGTATGAGAGGAGGAAGAGGAGGGGAGGAGGAGGAGGGGAGCCCAGTGTGTATGAGGGGAGGAGGAGGAGGAGACCCCGGTGTGTATGAGGGGAGGAGGAGGAGACCCCGGTGTGTATGAGGGGAGGAGGAGGAGGAGGAGACCCCGGTGTGTATGAGGGGAGGAGGAGGAGACCCCGGTGTGTATGAGGGGAGGAGGAGGAGGAGGAGACCCTGGTGTGTATGAGGAGGGGAGGAGGAGGAGGAGACCCCGGTGTGTATGAGGGGAGGAGGAGGAGGAGGAGGAGGGGACCCCGGTGTGTATGAGGGGAGGAGGAGGGGAGCCCGGTGTGTATGAGGGGAGGAGGAAGAGGGGAGCCCGGTGTGTATGAGGGGAGGAAGAGGAGGGGAGGAGGAGGAGGAGGGGAGCCCAGTGTGTATGAGGGGAGGAGGAGGGGACCCCGGTGTGTATGAGGGGAGGAGGAGGAGGGGAGCCCGGTGTGTATGAGGGGAGGAGGGGACCCCGGTGTGTATGAGGGGAGGAGGGGACCCCGGTGTGTGTGAGGGGAGGAGGGGACCCCGGTGTGTATGAGGGGAGGAGGAAGAGGGGAGCCCGGTGTGTATGAGGGGAGGAGGAGGAGGGGAGCCCGGTGTGTATGAGGGGAGGAAGAGGAGGGGAGGAGGAGGAGGGGAGCCCGGTGTGTATGAGGGGAGGAAGAGGAGGGGAGGAAGAGGAGGGGAGCCCAGTGTGTATGAGGGGAGGAAGAGGAGGGGACCCCGGTGTGTATGAGGGGAGGAGGAGGAGGAGGGGACCCCGGTGTGTATGAGGGGAGGAGGAGGAGGGGAGCCCGGTGTGTATGAGGGGAGGAGGGGAGCCCGGTGTGTATAAGGGGAGGAGGAGGAGGGGAGTCCTCGGTGTGTATGAGGGGAGGAGGAGGGACCCCGGTGTGTATGAGGGGAGGAGGAGGAGGGGACCCCGGTGTGTATGAGGGGAGGAGGGGACCCCGGTGTGTATGAGGGGAGGAGGAGGGGGGACCCCGGTGTGTATGAGGGGAGGAGGAGGGGGGACCCCGGTGTGTATGAGAGGAGGAGGGGACCCCGGTGTGTATGAGGGGAGGAGGGGACCCCGGTGTGTATGAGGGGAGGAGGAGGGGAGCCCGGTGTGTATGAGGGGAGGAGGGGGGGACCCCGGTGTGTATGAGGGGAGGAGGAGGAGGGGACCCTGGTGTGTATGAGGGGGGGAGGGGGGGACCCCGGTGTGTATGAGGGGAGGAGGAGGAGGGGACCCTGGTGTGTATGAGGGGAGGAGGAAGAGGGGAGCCCGGTGTGTATGAGGGGAGGAGGAGGAGGGGAGCCCGGTGTGTATGAGGGGAGGAGGAGGAGGGGAGCCCGGTGTGTATGAGGGGAGGAAGAGGAGGGGAGGAGGAGGAGGGGAGCCCGGTGTGTATGAGGGGAGGAAGAGGAGGGGAGGAAGAGGAGGGGAGCCCAGTGTGTATGAGGGGAGGAAGAGGAGGGGACCCCGGTGTGTATGAGGGGAGGAGGAGGAGGAGGAGGAGGAGGAGGGGACCCCGGTGTGTATGAGGGGAGGAGGAGGAGGAGGGGACCCCGGTGTGTATGAGGGGAGGAGGAGGAGGGGAGCCCGGTGTGTATGAGGGGAGGAGGAGGAGGGGAGCCCGGTGTGTATGAGGGGAGGAGGGGAGCCCGGTGTGTATAAGGGGAGGAGGAGGAGGGGAGTCCCCGGTGTGTATGAGGGGAGGAGGAGGGGGGACCCCGGTGTGTATGAGGGGAGGAGGAGGAGGGGGCCCCGGTGTGTATGAGGGGAGGAGGGGGCCCCGGTGTGTATGAGGGGAGGAGGAGGGGAGCCCGGTGTGTATGAGGGGAGGAGGGGGGGACCCCGGTGTGTATGAGGGGAGGAGGAGGAGGGGACCCTGGTGTGTATGAGGGGGGGAGGGGGGGACCCCGGTGTGTATGAGGGGAGGAGGAGGAGGGGACCCTGGTGTGTATGAGGGGAGGAGGGGGGGACCCCGGTGTGTATGAGGGGAGGAGGAGGTTTTCTATCGGGATTTGCTGCTGCTCTGGACAGTTCCTGACATGGACAGAGGTGGCAGCAGAGGGCATTGTGTCAGACTGTAGAGAATACACCACTTCCTGCAGGACATACAGCAGCTGATAAGTACTGGAAGACTGGAGATTTATTAATAGAATTTACAAATCTATATAACTTTCTTTGGAGTTCCCCTTTAATTCGATGCTGATTGAGTCTCTCTCAGACATGGCATTGACCAGTATATGCAATCTGATGATGACTTATTATAGCCCACTTGGAGTGTTAAAAAAATAAAAAAAACTCCTCTACTAAAAATTTAAATAACATCGGTAACGATGTCCCTGCAGACCTTGTTTAACGATTATTGGGCTGTGTAAGACCACCCTTAGTGGGAAGAAACTCCAGCCCCTCCATGAGGTGACTCCATTAGGATCAATGGAACCCTATCATGGAGGGGCGGGTTTTTTTTCCCACTGCGGGTGGGTCGGCCGCCTCCAGTGCTTCAGCCTGGGCCAGGTGGTACAGTCACTTAAATAAAAACATTAAAAAAATTATATATTGCTGCGTGCGGAATTGTCTGATAATTCAATCAGATGAAATTGCATAAAAACTGCAGAAAATAAGTTCCCCCCCCCCCCCCCCAATGTGTCATGTCACTTCTTTCGGCTGATAGCAGAATACGCCGGCCCATAGAATGGTGTCTATGGAGCCGGCGGAAAGGCGCACGGCCAGCCAACGGAATTCCGCAGATATTATGCGTGAGAATTCTGTAGTGTGAACCCGCCCTTATAATGGAGCTCTATGGAGGCTGACTGATCACATGACACAGAGCTGGGAGAGGATGCGCTTGGCACGGTCTTCTCTCGGTTCTATCTCCTAATCAGTACGGGTCTGAACACTCAGACATGTCAAAAGGAGAAGTCCGGAAATTTATAATATAAAGGCAACTTACCTCTCCCTGTGCCTCCATGGGGTGGGCTCACCCCTCTGGGACCCCCGGCTCCAGCAATGTTACCACTCAGCGGATGAATTGACCACCCAGCCAATGAGTGACCCCTGGGGGAGGATGCAGCTGCACTCACTGATTGGCTGAGTGGGCAATAAGTTCCGGCTGGGATCTTGCAGCCTGTGATGGGGCACGGGGAGAGGTAAGTAACACCCGTGTATTGTGTTCCCACTAATAGGTGCACAACTGCTGGGCTTTGGTGTTTGGTTTTTTATAATTTCATTGCAGAAATGTATATTTTTTCTGTTTTGCCGTACATTTTATGATCTAATGAAGGATGTTATCAAAACTTGCTGCAATTCTTCTCCGGGGGAAGGGGACCTGTTGTATCTGTACATTCTGGACCCTTAGGGTATAAACCCACACACCGTATACGCAGCTTATTTACTGCTGCGATACGCAGCAAATACGCAACAAACACGCAACAAACACGCAACAAATACGCAGCAGATTAGATCTAAATAACTGGACACAGCATCAAATCTGCACCACCAAATCTGCTTCAAATCTGCTGCGTTTTTGCTGCGTATCTGCTGTGAATACGGTGTGTGGGTTTATACCCATAGGGTACAAACACACACAGCAGATACGCAGCAGGTTTGATGCTGTGTTCAGTTATTTAGATCTAATCTGCTGCGATTTGTTGCGTATTTGCTGCGTATTTGTTGCGTATTTGCTGCGTGAATCAGTCTTAAAAATAAGCAGGCAAAACGCAGGTTGGCTTTATACAATTGTTCTGCGTTAAAATACGCAATTGTGTACTTTTGAAGCGTGAAGCTTGTTAGCAAAGCATCAGTTGTTAAAATACGCTATTGCGTATTTTTGAAGCGTGAAGCTACATGCGTTTTTCGCACAGGTTGTTAACAACTGATGCTTTGCTAACAACAATTGCGTATTTTAACGCAGAACAATTGTATAAAGCCAACCTGCGTTTTGCCTGCTTATTTTTAAGACTGATTCACGCAGCAAATACGTCAAGTGGGTTTGTAACCTTACACTGAATGGGGTGAATGAGGCCGCAGACGGCATTACATGATCGTGTGTTCACTTTGCACGGACACTTTGTCCGGTACCGCTGTGTCTCTGCTGTTGTGTATGGTTTAACTGCGCCGTCCCCTTAAATGCCATCGTGAGGTACTGTCCATGGCAGGAACTGAACTATTCAACTTTCTGACACCATTCAGAAAGAAAAAGATTTTCACTGGCGTAAATGTTACTGCTATCTGTAATCGAGGTGACATCCAGCCTCTCAATATGTGTGTGTGTGTAATATACATATGTGTAATATATATATATATATATATATATATATATATATATACACACACAGTGGTACCTTGGTTTAAAAGTAACTTTGATTGAGAGCATTTTGGTTTAAGAGCTCACAGTTTTTGAAAATTGGTGTAAGAGCATTGCTTTGGTGTAAGAGCTCACTGTACTGAGTGGCAGGGGGAGCGGGGGAGGGGCATGGTCTGTATAGCAGGGTCTACAGCACTGTACTCTGACCTCACTTTCCAAATCATGGCAGATCCACTTCAGGCTGGGGCTTACATCAGGGGACAGGACTGTGGAGGTAATCTCTCCATAGCTGTAACCCCTCTCTCCCTGGAAAGAGATGCCCACATCTGCCCTGCTCATTCCTCCCGGCAGTCTCTGTCAGTCCTTGTGTTTCCTATACTCTCCATTCCTGCTATAATATGCCTGCACTCACACTCAGATATATGATTGGCCTACACGTGGTATAGACGCCACATAAGTAATTATTTATTTCACCTGCTGGGGGTTGTAGGGGATTGGATACCATGTCCGGCGGGTGGGTATTTATATCAGGGCCTTCCAACTATTCAGTACCCCTTGAAAAAGGTTGCTTACCGAAACGTGCGTTGGGGTGGGGGCAGCTGTCTGGCTGGTATATAGAATCCACTTGGGTAAAGTATAACACTTTATATGGTCACCTTGTGATAGAGCTGGTTTAGGGTCTCTTTTATGGTATTATACCATTGATTTGTAGTCTCTTTTTTCCCTCATCATCTCTATATTGCCTGACAGCAGCACCCCTCATTTGTATGTTTTCTGTTGTTTTTAATGTATTTTCTCAGTCGCAGTTCACTGTTTGTTATGACTTTTTCTAAATGTATGTGCCTTTTTATGAAATAAAGAATTTTTGTATGTTGACTACTCAAGGAGGTTCAGTTGTCTCTATAGGTATATAGTCTGTAACTAGAACCCATTAATATTATTTCAATACAACATCCTCCACTCATAGAATAACGCATATGTGCTTCAGTGTGGGGGAGATCTGCTATACTTCTTTCTTCTGTATGCTGCTATAATGAGCCTGCACTCACACTCAGATATATATATAGATATATATATATATATATATCTCTATTATATATATCTATTATATATATATATCTAATATATATATATATATATATATATATATATATATATATATATATATATATATATAATCTCTATTTGCCTATTGGGTATATTATGTATGTACTGTTGCGTAACACTACCCTACATTTTCTTGTTTGGCCTGTGGTTGAGCGGCGTCTGACCCCACCTGGGCGGGATTGGTCTGACCACCTGGAGGGATGAATGTGGCCCCATCAGGACGGCTCTCCCTGCACATGTGCTGTGGATGGGTCACACATTATGTTATAGGGCTTTTTCAGGATTGAGACACAGCTGCTCATATGCAGGAACACATCCACCTCCCCTGTCCTCAGACTGTGTGCGGTATTACCACTCTCCTCCATTCACTTAGGTGGAACTGAGCTGCAATACCGCTCACAGCCTGAGGACAGGGGAGGAGCTGTTTCTGGAGGAGCAGCCATGTGTTTCTCCTCCTGGATAGTGTGGTGGTGATGTATACTCAGTATGGTGCACATCCTTTACAGAAGGACGCTTCCCCTATGTTGTAGATTGTGCAGTGATTTTGCAGCAGTAGATTGACTTACTGCAGAGGTTGGACCCCCTCTGGTCCCATGGTGACAGTGTATACTAGCTGTATACCATTGCTATACATCAGGGATGGGGAGCCCTGGAGCTCCAGCTGTTGCTAAACTACAACTCCCATCGTACCTGCACAGCCAACAGCTTGAGGTTCCCCACCCCTGATACTGATGGATATAACAGATTTCTATAGACGGGGCTTGGAGCCATCCCTGTGTGATGGCAGGATCAGTGCTTATAGCACTACAAGTCCCAGCAAGGAGCAGTGCTTATAGCACTACAGGACCCAGCGAGGGTCGGCGCTTATAGCACTACAGGTCCCAGCGAGGGTCGGCGCTTACAGCACTACAGGTCCCAGCGAGGGTCGGCGCTTATAGCACTACAGGTCCCAGCGAGGGTCGCTGCTTATAGCACTACAGGTCCCAGCGAGGGTCGCTGCTTATAGCACTACAGGTCCCAGCGAGGGTCGGCGCTTATAGCACTACAGGACCCAGCGAGGGTCGGCGCTTATAGCACTACAGGACCCAGCGAGGGTCGGCGCTTATAGCACTACAGGACCCAGCGAGGGTCGGCGCTTATAGCACTACAGGTCCCAGCGAGGGTCGGCGCTTATAGCACTACAGGACCCAGCGAGGGTCGGCGCTTATAGCACTACAGGTCCCAGCGAGGGTCGGCGCTTATAGCACTACAGGACCCAGCGAGGGTTGGCGCTTATAGCACTACAGGTCCCAGCGAGGGTCGGCGCTTATAGCACTACAGGTCCCAGCGAGGGTCGTTGCTTATAGCACTACAGGTCCCAGCGAGGGTCGCTGCTTATAGCACTACAGGTCCCAGCGAGGGTCGGCGCTTATAGCACTACAGGACCCAGCGAGGGTCAGCGCTTATAGCACTACAGATCTCAGCGAGGGTCGTTGCTTATAGCACTACAGGTCCCAGCGAGGGTCGGCGCTTATAGCACTACAGGTCCCAGCGAGGGTCGGCGCTTATAGCACTACAGGACCCAGCGAGGGTCAGCGCTTATAGCACTACAGGTCCCAGCGAGGGTCGTTGCTTATAGCACTACAGGACCCAGCGAGGGTCGGCGCTTATAGCACTACAGGTCCCAGCAAGGGTCGGCGCTTATAGCACTACAGGTCCCAGCGAGGGTCGTTGCTTATAGCACTACAGGTCCCAGCGAGGGTCAGCGCTTATAGCACTACAGGTCCCAGCGAGGGTCGTTGCTTATAGCACTACAGGTCCCAGCGAGGGTCGGCGCTTATAGCACTACAGGTCCCAGCGAGGGTCGTCGCTTATAGCACTACAGGTCCCAGCGAGGGTCGTCGCTTATAGCACTACAGGTCCCAGCGAGGGTCGGCGCTTATAGCACTACAGGTCCCAGCGAGGGTCGGCGCTTATAGCACTACAGGTCCCAGCGAGGGTCGGCGCTTATAGCACTACAGGTCCCAGCGAGGGTCGGCGCTTATAGCACTACAGGACCCAGCGAGGGTCGGCGCTTATAGCACTACAGGACCCAGCGAGGGTCGGCGCTTATAGCACTACAGGTCCCAGCGAGGGTCGGCGCTTATAGCACTACAGGTCCCAGCAAGGAGCAGTGCTTATAGCACTACAGGTCCCAGCGAGGGTCGTTGCTTATAGCACTACAGGTCCCAGCGAGGGTCGCTGCTTATAGCACTACAGGTCCCAGCGAGGGTCGCTGCTTATAGCACTACAAGTGCCAGCTGCTCCTGCCTGGGCATGCTGGGGCTTGTGGTTTAGCAGCAGGGTGCACGTCACTGTTGTGGAGGAGGCTGAAGGGTTAATGCGGTGCAGCCACACATGAGCTCAGCCTAACCTGCCGCTCCTCCCCTCCTCCACATCACAGCGTGTCACCGCCCCGGAGCATGCTGGGAATTGGCATGCAAATACAAGCTGGTCTGCCATGGCTGCTGCTGAGGGGCTCCTGTGGGACTCCGGCTGTATCCAGGGCGGCCGCTCGGCCCCCTAAAGTGCAGGGAAGTTTATAAAGTTACCAGGTCCCCCCTCCCCCTCAGTCCGGGGCCGCTGGGGGCTCAGGAGGACACAGCCACACAGTGAGTGCTCACCTTACTTGTGTTGTGTAGAGATGTTCTGTGTTGGTGGGGAAAGAGTTAATGCCGGGACCTCAGGGGGGTCAGCTGCTGTGTATATCTCTATATCTCTACTGTGACAGCACTGATTGTGTGTGTGTGTGTGTGTGTATATATATATATATATATATATATATATATATATATATATATATATATATATATATATATATATGCATACACACACGGGTCAGTGACATCGCTGCTGTGTGTATATTTAATGTGTGACACTGTTTATATATACTGTGTGTGTATATAATGTGACACTGTGTGTGTGTGTGTGTAATGACAGTGTGACTGTGATACACCTGCCCTGTGTCTGATGACGCCCCTGTTAGGGCCCTATTCCACCAGACGATTATCGTTCAGATTATCATTAAATCGTTAGAATCTAAACGATAATCATTCTGTTGAAATGCAGTTGACGATTAACGACCGAACGAGAAATCATTGATCGCTTTATAAGACCTGGACCTATTTTTATCGTTGCTCGTTCGCAAAACGTTCGACATTGTTCGGTCGTTCGCAATAGATACGAACGAAATAGCGAAGAAAAACTATCGCAATTACGATCATAAGTAACGATTATCGTTCCATGGAAATGAGGGAAAGTTTTCAGGTCTTTCGCAATAGCGGTCGATTGAGATCGTTAATCGTTAATAGTATGCAAACTATAATCGTCCGGTGGAATAGGGCCCTTAGGGTGAAACTAGTTGCGGGGCAGTGTGTGTGTGTGTGTCAGTCTTTAACAGCAGTGGCTGGAGGTGATCAGCTGTGTCTCTAGGATATAGTTTACGTGGGTGGACTTAGCTGCTCTGTTATATCAGGATTACTATTGCAGTTAGTATCTGATCTAGCTTACATACACACTATTGGGTAGTGACCCCAGGAGGCCCGCGGGCCCCACAGTCCCCTCAGACTAGCTGAGTTTCACAGTGTGTATGTGAGTGATCGGTATAACGTGCAGTCTCCTGGTCAGCTGTCCACCTTAACAGAGATATATTGGATCCAGCATAATTACCTTTATACCCCAGTAGGAGGGGGATTCTTACTAGCAGTACGTAGCTGTACACCATTCAGCAACCAGTTTTTAATCAGCACATATTTCTCTTACTTTGTACACTAATAAGTTATATTTTAGTAATACTCTGTATATAAATCATTGGTGAGACCCCTTTATGGGAGGGGAAACTTTAAGATAGAGGGAGCCCACTGGGCTAACAGCCCTATGTGTTTTTTGTTTCTAAATAGACCCTCTTCCCCCTCATCTTTTATTGTTGTGTGTAATGTGTGACACTGTGTGGATTAGAAGCATAATTCGTACCGGGACGGCGCTTGTAATCCAAATCACTCTTACACCAAAGCAAATTGTCCCATAAGAAATCACTGATCTGCAGACAATTGGTTCCACACCCCAAATATAATGATTTTTATTATGAAAAACATGTAAAACAAATGAAACAATGAGAAACAGCTAAATCTGTGATATGTTACTGTACAGTATCGCAGCATGTGGTGTATAATGTATAGTAACTGTATAACCCTGATAACACAGCAGCTGGATATGTGATTTATAAGTTACTGTACAGTATAGCAGCATGTGGTGTATAATGTATAGTAACTGTATAACCCTGATAACACAGCAGCAGCTGGATATGTGATATATAAGTTACTGTACAGTATAGCAGCATGTGGTGTATAATGTATAGTAAATGTATAACCCTGATAACACAGCAGCTGGATATGTGATATACAAGTTACTGTACAGTATAGCAGCATGTGGTATATAATGTATAGTAACTGTATAACCCTGATAACACAGCATCAGCTGGATATGTGATATATAGGTTACTGAACAGTATAGCAATCAGCATGTGGTGTATAATGTATAGTAAGTGTATAACCCTGATAACACAGCAGCTGGATATGTGATATATAAGTTACTGTACAGTATAGCAATCAGCATGTGGTATATAATGTACAGTAACTTATATATCACATATCCAGCTGCTGTGTTATCAGGGTTATACAGTTACTATACATTATACACCACATGCTGCTATACTGTACAGTAACTTATATATCACATATCCAGCTGCTGTGTTATCAGGGTTATACAGTTACTATACATTATATACCACATGCTGATTGCTATACTGTACAGTAACTTATATATCACATATCCAGCTGCTGCTGTGTTATCAGGGTTATACAGTTACTATACATTATATACCACATGCTGCTATACTGTACAGTAACTTATATATCACATATCCAGCTGCTGTGTTATCAGGGTTATACAGTTACTATACATTATACACCACATGCTGCTATACTGTACAGTAACTTATATATCACATATCCAGCTGCTGTGTTATCAGGGTTATACAGTTACTATACATTATATACCACATGCTGCGATACTGTACAGTAACTTATATATCACATATCCAGCTGCTGTGTTATCACGGTTATACAGTTACTATACATTATACACCACATGCTGATTGCTATACTGTACAGTAACTTATATATCACATATCCAGCTGCTGTGTTATCAGGGTTATACAGTTACTATACATTATACACCACATGCTGCTATACTGTACAGTAACTTATAAATCACATATCCAGCTGCTGTGTTATCAGGGTTATACAGTTACTATACATTATACACCACATGCTGCTATACTGTACAGTAACTTATAAATCACATATCCAGCTGCTGTGTTATCAGGGTTATACAGTTACTATACATTATACACCACATGCTGCGATACTGTACAGTAACATATCACAGATTTAGCTGTTTCTCATTGTTTCATTTGTTTTACATGTTTTTCATAATAAAAATCATTATATTTGGGGTGTGGAACCAATTGTCTGCAGATCAGTGATTTCTTATGGGACAATTTGCTTTGGTGTAAGAGTGATTTGGATTACAAGCGCCGTCCCGGTACGAATTATGCTTCTAATCCACACAGTGTCACACATTACACACAACAATAAAAGATGAGGGGGAAGAGGGTCTATTTAGAAACAAAAAACACATAGGGCTGTTAGCCCAGTGGGCTCCCTCTATGTGTTTTTTGTTTCTAAATAGACCCTCTTCCCCCTCATCTTTTATTGTTGTGTGTAATGTGTGACACTGTGTGGATTAGAAGCATAATTCGTACCGGGACGGCGCTTGTAATCCAAATCACTCTTACACCAAAGCAAATTGTCCCATAAGAAATCACTGATCTGCAGACAATTGGTTCCACACCCCAAATATAATGATTTTTATTATGAAAAACATGTAAAACAAATGAAACAATGAGAAACAGCTAAATCTGTGATATGTTACTGTACAGTATCGCAGCATGTGGTGTATAATGTATAGTAACTGTATAACCCTGATAACACAGCAGCTGGATATGTGATTTATAAGTTACTGTACAGTATAGCAGCATGTGGTGTATAATGTATAGTAACTGTATAACCCTGATAACACAGCAGCTGGATATGTGATTTATAAGTTACTGTACAGTATAGCAGCATGTGGTGTATAATGTATAGTAACTGTATAACCCTGATAACACAGCAGCTGGATATGTGATATATAAGTTACTGTACAGTATAGCAATCAGCATGTGGTGTATAATGTATAGTAACTGTATAACCGTGATAACACAGCAGCTGGATATGTGATATATAAGTTACTGTACAGTATCGCAGCATGTGGTATATAATGTATAGTAACTGTATAACCCTGATAACACAGCAGCTGGATATGTGATATATAAGTTACTGTACAGTATAGCAGCATGTGGTGTATAATGTATAGTAACTGTATAACCCTGATAACACAGCAGCTGGATATGTGATATATAAGTTACTGTACAGTATAGCAGCATGTGGTATATAATGTATAGTAACTGTATAACCCTGATAACACAGCAGCAGCTGGATATGTGATATACAAGTTACTGTACAGTATAGCAATCAGCATGTGGTATATAATGTATAGTAACTGTATAACCCTGATAACACAGCAGCTGGATATGTGATATATAAGTTACTGTACAGTATAGCAGCATGTGGTGTATAATGTATAGTAACTGTATAACCCTGATAACACAGCAGCTGGATATGTGATAAGTTACTGTACATTATATACCACATGCTGATTGCTATACTGTTCAGTAACTTATATATCACATATCCAGCTGCTGTGTTATCAGGGTTATACACTTACTATACATTATACACCACATGCTGATTGCTATACTGTACAGTAACTTATATATCACATATCCAGCTGATGCTGTGTTATCAGGGTTATACAGTTACTATACATTATATACCACATGCTGCTATACTGTACAGTAACTTGTATATCACATATCCAGCTGCTGTGTTATCAGGGTTATACATTTACTATACATTATACACCACATGCTGCTATACTGTACAGTAACTTATATATCACATATCCAGCTGCTGCTGTGTTATCAGGGTTATACAGTTACTATACATTATATACCACATGCTGATTGCTATAATGTACAGTAACTTATATATCACATATCCAGCTGCAGTGTTATCAGGGTTATACAGTTACTATACATTATACACCACATGATGATTGCTATACTGTACAGTAACATATATCACATATCCAGCTGCTGTGTTATCAGGGTTATACAGTTACTATACATTATACACCACATGCTGCTATACTGTACAGTAACTTATATATCACATATCAAGCTGCTGTGTTATCAGGGTTATACAGTTACTATACATTATACACCACATGCTGATTGCTATACTGTACAGTAACTTATATCACATATCCAGCTGCTGTGTTATCAGGGTTATACAGTTACTATACATTATACACCCCATGCTGCTATACTGCACAGTAACTTATATATCACATATCCAGCTGCTGCTGTGTTATCAGGGTTATACAGTTACTATACATTATACACCACATGCTGCTATGCTATACTGTACAGTAACTTATATATCACATATCCAGCTGCTGTTATAAGGGTTATACAGTTACTATACATTATACACCACATGCTGCTATACTGTACAGTAACTTATATATCACATATCCAGCTGCTGCTGTGTTATCAGGGTTATACAGTTACTATACATTATACACCACATGCTGCTATACTGTACAGTAACTTATATATCACATATCTAGCTGCTGTGTTATCAGGGTTATACAGTTACTATACATTAGGGCTGGGCGATTAATCGAATTAATTCGATTAATTCGCCCAGAATTTGAGAATCGATTTGACATTTTTGGAAAATCGAAAATCGATTTTCCAAAAAAATCATTGGATTCGGGCGCGCGGGCGGGCTGCTCGCATCCTCCAGCTACTGAAACAGCGTGAGGAGCGAGAGCGCCCAGCAGCGTCCTATGTCCCCGCCTCTGACCCGCCCCCATAGCCGGACGTGTACGCGCGCTTCCTCCTGGCCGCACATGGAGGTCCCCGGAGGAGGCTGCAGATACTGAAGCATCGGGTGATCGCTGCGGGTGCTGGAGCTGTACAGCAGCGACACTATCATTCGATGCTTCAGTATCTGCAGCCTCCTCCGGGGACCTCCATGTGCGGCCGGGAGGAAGCGCGCATACACGTCCGGCTATGGGGGCGGGTCCGCTGCGGGGAGTAGTGCGGGCGGGAGGAGAGCGCAAGTGCCGGTGGTGTGCGCCCGCGCAGAGCGGGTACACCAGGTATGTTCCCTCCTGCCCCGGTCTGCTCCATGCCCCTGCCGATCTGCCCTATTCTCCCCCCGATCTGCCCCATGCACCCCCCAGTGTGCCCCATGCATGTCCCCCAGTGTACCCCATGCCTTTCCCCCCTAGTCTGCCCCTTGCTCCCCCCAGTGTGCCCCATACTTGCCCCCCCCCCCCCAGTGTACCCCATGCTCTCCAGCCCAGTGTACCCCATGCCCTTCCCCCCCCAGTCTGCCCCATGCTCTTAGCTATGACCCTGACCCTCATCTTTACCTGTACTACTACTACACCCCTCATCTTTACCTGTACTACTACTACACTCCTCATGTATACCTGTACTACTACTACACTCCTAATCTGTACCTGTACTACTACTATTACACCCCTCATCTTTACCTGTACTACTACTACACTCCTCATCTGTACCTGTACTACTACTGCACCCCTCATCTATACCTGTACTACTACTACACCCCTCATCTATACCTGTACTACTACTACACTCCTCATCTATACCTGTACTACTACTACACCCCTCATCTATACCTGTACTACTACTACACTCCTCATCTATACCTGTACTACTACTACTACACTCCTCATCTATACCTGTACTACTACTACTACTACACTCCTCATCTATACCTGTACTACTACTACACTCCTCATCTATACCTGTACTACTACTACACTCCTCATCTATACCTGTACTAATACTACACCCCTCATCTGTACCTGTACTACTACTACTACACCCCTCATCTGTACCTGTACTACTACTACTACACCCCTCATCTTTACCTGTACTACTACACTCCTCATCTGTACCTGTACTACTACTACACCCCTCATTTTTACCTGTACTGCTAATCCCCTCATCTGTACTACTACTAATACACTAGTACATAGGGCACATATTTGGGAAAACTACTTATATAGGGCACACAATGGTCTTGTCTACTACATAGGGGCACGGGAGGAGCACTGTTACACTGGGAAGCAATATGGTTGTTGTCTCAAACGTCTATAAAATAGTTTCTGATGCTGCAGGGAGAAAAATGTCCTGTTTGTTTAGCAAAAAGAGAAAAAATCGAGATTTAAATTGAGAATCGTCCAAAATTTTTTAAAAATCGAGATTTTATTTTTTGGCCATATCGCCCAGCCCTACTATACATTATACACCACATGCTGCTATACTGTACAGTAACTTATATATCACATATCCAGCTGCTGCTGTGTTATCAGGGTTATACAGTTACTATACATTATATACCACATGCTGATTGCTATACTGTATAGTAACTGCATAACCCTGATAACACTGCAGCAGGTTGTAGATACAGAATGGAACTGCAGATCCCCATAATGCAGTAGCGCAGTACAATAGGCTAGAATAGAGCAGCAGGGCTGTGTGGTCACTTGACAGCAATGGGGAAGGGGGTGTGTTCATCATGGACCAATCAGGAAGTGAGAATCACAGAGCTGTGCAGGAGAACAGTGACAGAAACATTTCTATACAACAGTGTGAATGGCTGAGTGTAAGTGCAGGCACATTATAGCAGCAGTGTGTATAGCTGAGTGTAGGTGCAGGCACAGTATAGCAGCAGTGTGTATAGCTGAGTGTAAGTGCAGGCACATTATAGCGGCAGTGTGTATAGCTGAGTGTAGGTGCAGGCACAGTATAGCAGCAGTGCGTATAGCTGAGTGTAGGTGCAGGCACAGTATAGCAGCAGTGCGTATAGCTGAGTGTAGGTGCAGGCACATTATAGCGGCAGTGTGTATAGCTGAGTGTAGGTGCAGGCACAGTATAGCAGCAGTGCGTATAGCTGAGTGTAGGTGCAGGCACATTATAGCAGCAGTGTGTATAGCTGAGTGTAGGTGCAGGCACAGTATAGCAGCAGTGCGTATAGCTGAGTGTAGGTGCAGGCACAGTATAGCAGCAGTGTGTATAGCTGAGTGTAAGTGCAGGCACATTATAGCGGCAGTGTGTATAGCTGAGTGTAGGTGCAGGCACAGTATAGCAGCAGTGCGTATAGCTGAGTGTAGGTGCAGGCACATTATAGCAGCAGTGTGTATAGCTGAGTGTAGGTGCAGGCACATTATAGCAGCAGTGTATAGCTGAGTGTAGGTGCAGGCACAGTATAGCAGCAGTGTATATAGCTGAGTGTAGGTGAAGGCACAGTATAGCAGCAGTGCGTATAGCTGAGTGTAGGTGCAGGCACAATATAGCAGCAGTTGTGTATAGCTGAGTATAAGTGCAGGCACATTATAGCAGCAGTGTGTATAGCTGAGTGTAGGTGCAGGCACATTATAGCAGCAGTGTATAGCTGAGTGTAGGTGAAGGCACAGTATAGCAGCAGTGCGTATAGCTGAGTGTAGGTGCAGGCACATTATAGCAGCAGTGTGTATAGCTGAGTGTAGGTGCAGGCACAGTATAGCAGCAGTGCGTATAGCTGAGTGTAGGTGCAGGCACAGTATAGCAGCAGTGTGTATAGCTGAGTATAAGTGCAGGCACATTATAGCAGCAGTGTGTATAGCTGAGTGTGAGTGCAGGCACATTATAGCAGCAGTGTGTATAACTGAGTATAAGTGCAGGCACAGTAGAGCAGCAGTGTGCATAGCTGAGTGTAGGTGCAGGCACATTATAGCAGCAGTGTGTATAGCTGAGTGTAAGTGCAGGCACATTATAGCGGGAATGGAGAGGATGGGAAACACAAGGGCTGACAGACTGCAGGGAGCGACGTTGTTCCACCTATAATCTGATTCCTCTGCTCTCTTGCGGCTTTTTATATGTGACAAGATGCAAATGCCATTTAGGAAACGTTGCACAACTTTCCCCCCAGTGTCTATTGTGTAACATCTGACCATGTGACCCCAGCCTCCAGGGCAGAGGTCATGTGACATCATCGGGCAGCAGTTGTCAGCCTCTCTGCTTGCTGTCAGTGAATGTATACAATGTAAGAGGATATTCCCCTAGGAGTGGCCGCTCCTGGCAGTGACGGGGTTAGTGGTTGGCGTTCCTCACTTGGACTTTGTCGCCGTCTCCTTTGTTGTCTGTCATCCCCTGGAAGGTGTCTGTCGGGTTATGTAACTTGCCCGCTGTTTACCTTACTGTCCAGCCGCAGAGGGGGCGAGACCTGTCAGACGTATCTGATGTCGGAAATGCAGCGAGATCCTGTGTAATCACCGATATCTAAGGGGCGAAAGTGTGATGGGAAAATACAGTAATGTCAGTGAGTGGTCAGCGCAGCAGCACAGAGTGTTTAAGGAGGGGTCACACACACTGGATGGAACAGGCTCAGCAGCAGGTTCTCCATATTGGCAGTATGACTGGTGTATGTCCCGTTGATAGGTCTGGTGTATCTCACTTTGATATGACTGGTGTATGTCCCTTTGCTGTGTATAACCTGACATCGGCTTCTCTTCCAGCAGGAGATACCTGCGCTGTGACCCTGGACAACTGCGACCATGTCTCTACACGGGACCTTACTGGAGTCCCTGCTTACATGGGTAAGGACTGATCACATCCTATACTGACTACAGGTCACTGACTGCTCCTTCACATTCACTAACATGAAGAGCTGATGATAGGGGGACATACAGTGATGGCTGCTGCGTGACTGATACAGGGGAGACCCCTGGGACCCCCCACAGGTGGCAGCCCTGCTGCTATATTCCCTTTTACCCCCCTGGTGATGCTACAGCTCTGTCCCTCGCAGGCCTCTTTAAAGGACTGTGATGTCTCCATCCTCCTGTGATGTGGTATTGGGGGTGGGGGCATACCTGCCCCTCCTGTGATGTAGTATTGGGGGGTGGGGGGATACCTGCCCCTCCTGTGATGTGGTATTGGGGGATGGGGGGATACCTGCCCCTCCTGTGATGTGGTATTGGGGGATGGGGGGATACCTGCCCCTCCTGTGATGTAGTATTGGGGGATGGGGAGATACCTGCCCCTCCTGTGATGTGGTATTGGGGGGTGGGGGGGATACCTGCCCCTCCTGTGATGTAGTATTGGGGGATGGGGAGATACCTGCCCCTCCTGTGATGTAGTATTGGGGGTGGGGGCATACCTGCCCCTCCTGTGATGTAGTATTGGGGGTGGGGGCATACCTGCCCCTCCTGTGATGTGGTATTGGGGGTGGGTGGGATACCTGCCCCTCCTGTGATGTAGTATTGGGGGATGTGGAGATACCTGCCCCTCCTGTGATGTGGTATTGGGGGGTGGGGGGGGATACCTGCCCCTCCTGTGTTGTGGTATTGGGGGGTGGGGGGGGATACCTGCCCCTCCTGTGATGTGGTATTGGGGGGTGGGGGGGATACCTGCCCCTCCTGTGATGTGGTATTGGGGGGTGGGGGGGGATACCTGCCCCTCCTGTGATGTGGTATTCGGGGTGGGGGGATACCTGCCCCTCCTTTGATGTAGCATTGGGGGATGGGGAGATACCTGCCCCTCCTGTGATGTAGTATTGGAGGATGGGGAGATGTAGTATTGGGGGGTGGGGAGATACCTGCCCCTCCTGTGATGTAGTATTGGGGAATGGGGAGATACCTGCCCCTCCTGTGATGTAGTATTTGGGGGGATTCCTCCATGTCCTCTGATCCTCCATGTCTCCACCAGGTGAACAGCCTGAAGGTGGATGAGCCCGTCCAGCAGATCTCCCAGATGCAGGATCTCAACATCTTCATCAAGATCATCACTAAGCTGTAAGTAGTGACGCCGAGCTCCACCTGTAGGGGGCGCTATGTGGTGTCCTGCGTATAATTATGAAGGTTACACTGTAATCCACAACTAGGGATGAAGGTCAGGAGGGTTTAACCCTTTAAGGACATGGCCCATTTTCGTTTTTACGTTTTCGGTTTTTCCTCCTTGTGTTTAAAAGGTCATAGCACTTGCATTTTTCCACCTAGAAACCCACATGACCCCTTATTTTTTGCGTCACTAATTGTACTTTGCAATTACAGGCTGAATTTTTGCATAAAGTACACTGCGAAACCAGAAAAAAATTCAAAGTGTGGTGAAATTGAAAAAAAAAAAACGCATTTCTTTTATTTGGGGGAAATGTGTTTTTACGCCATTCACCCTGGGGTAAAACTGACTTGTTATGCATGTTCCTCAAGTCGTTACGATTAAAACGATATATAACATGTATAACTTATATTGTATCTGATGGCCTGTAAAAAATTCAAACCGTTGTTAACCAATATACGTTCCTTAAAATCGCTCCATTCCCAGGCTTATAGCGCTTTTATCCTTTGGTCTATGGGGCTGTGCGAGGTGTCATTTTTTGCGCCATGATGTGTTCTTTCTATCGGTACCTTGATTGCCCATATACGTCTTTTTGATCGCTTTTTATTAAATTTTTTCTGGATTTGATGCGACCAAAAATGCGCAATTTTGCATTTTGGGATTTTTTTGCGCTGACGCCGTTTACCGTACGAGATCAGGAATGTGATTAATTAATAGTTCGGGCGATTACGCACGCGGCGATAGCAAACATGTTTATTTATTTATTTGTTTACTTTTATTTAAAACCTGGGAAAAGGGGGGTGATTCAGACTTTTATTAGGGGAGGGGGCTTTTTACTATAAACAACACTTTTTTTTTTTTTTTTTACACATATACTAGAAGCCCCCCTGGGGGACTTCTAGTATATACACTTGGATCTCTCATTGAGATCTCTGCAGCATAGATATGCTGCAGAGATCCATGAGATCGGCACTCGTTTGCTTTCGGCTGCTGCAGCCGGAAACAAACGAGTGCCGAGCCGAGGACGGCGCCATCTTGGACGCGTCCCCGGCCGGCATCAGTAACGGAGATCGCTCCTCCGGGACAAGGTCCCGGAGGAGCGATCTCCCCCACTAGACACCAGGGAAACGTTGCCTCCGGTAATCGGAGGCAGCTGTCAACTTTGACAGCTGCCTCCGATTAGCTAATTAGCGGGCACGGCGATCAGACCGTGCCCGCTAATAGCAGCGGTCCCGGGCTACACGCGGCACCCGGGATCGCGGCACTTCAAAGCGGGGCCGCCGCGCGGCCCCGCTTTGAAGTGCAAGTGAGGACATAGGACGTACCGGTACGTCCTATGTCCTTAAGAGGTTAAAAAACTGAAGCGTCCACTGGCAGCAAGCAGAGATTTTATAGGATTGAAACTTGTCCTATTGTAGCAAATTTTGGTAACACTCCACGTTTGTTTGTGTGTGTATGTGTGTATATATATATATATATATATATATATCTATACATATACACACACACACACACACACACACACATATACACACACACACACACACACATACACACACATACACACACACATACACACACACACACACACACACACATGTATGAGAGAGATACATGATGATTCTCTGCGTACAATCATTACAGGAATGGGAACGTGGATGAAGCTGCCCGGATCCTGAACCAACCCCTGGAGGACAGACTAAGGTTCTTACAAAGTAAGATTGGTGGATGACAGTGGCAATAATGACAGTACTGACCTTGAGTTACATCCTGTATTATACTGCAGAGCTGCACTCACTATTCTGCTGGTCACGTACATTATCTTGGGCACCTGTATACAGCACATTGTAGCTGACTGCCTCCTGTTGTTGCTCCCCCTACAGGACACTGCAGATGTGGCTCTAAAGCGGAGGATCTGGTGCAGTGGGAGAGGATCTTACATGGAGAGAACAGTGATCTGGAGATATGTAAGGTTAGTGATGGAATCTGAGATTCAGGCTGCTGCTGGCCGGCTGGGAGATTGACTATGGTCTGTAGAGTCTGCTCTATAACTATACATGGGGGAGATCTGAAAGAATTCAGTTCTGGACGTTGGGTTCATGGGGAGGGGGGGGGGGACTAGCCTGTGCCGCCGGGGGTGGGGGGGGGCTGGCCTGTGCCGCCGGGGGTGGTGGGACTGGCCTGTGCCGCCGGGGTCATATCCCGTATTTCCAGGTGACGCTGCCCTGCAAATTTGGCTCAATGGTTGAATATTCTAGTTGCAAAAGGGGTAGGGGAGGTGGAGGCTCTGGTATACACAGACTTCTAAGTATCGTCTTTCCTTCCTTCAGGTTATCGTCTTGCTCTTCTATGTCTCCAACATGAAGTGTAAGAACGCTCAGGAGTGGGAGACGTTCGACCACAAGACGCAGGTGAATGCCGCCTCTGTGTGGGGGAGGGGATGTGAGGTGATGGGTAGATGTGACCGTCCCTGTGTGTTCTCTGCAGACTGAACTCGCCTCCATTCTGAGGTTTGTTCTGGACAATGAAGACGATCTGTCACTTGATGATAAACTGATCCGCTTCCTGCAGAGGAAAGGTAGGACGGGGATGGGTGGTTCTGGGGGCATGGCGACAGCATTGCTTGCAAGGTATATGGGGGGCGGGGGCCCTCTTTGTTGCATCCTTTGACTTTCGAATAATAATGTGGACCATACATATTACAACAGTGCAGGGGAACCTGCAGCCCTCCAGCTGTTGCAGAACTACAATTCCCATCCTTCTGGATGGTCATGCATGATGGGAATAGTGATTCAACAGCTGGAGGACCACAGGTTCCCCACCCACCACCACATGTAGGTAAAAGTTTCCCCCCCTATAAATCTTTAGAGGGAACCAGTCAGGACAATTGTGCTGATTAAGCTCCAGGGAGGCTGCAGAGATGTAGTTAGCAGGTCTCCTACCGCGCTTTATTTCTCAGGGAGAGACGGGACTAGTCATCTGGCCTGTGTTTTAGTTAACGTTGGCCCATTAGAGGCCTCTTTGCCTGTCAATCAGCCCCGCAGAGAGCTATAACTAGAGCACCGTCCGAAGACTAGCCACGGCTCTCCCCCTGAACCCGCTCGCAGGATTAAAGGGGTACTCCGGGCAAATTACATAATTTAACATTGCACTTACAAAGGAAAGTTATATAACATTGCCATTTACACTCCTTAGGACAGCTGTAATGTTACCCGCCCCACTCCTCCTCTGCCCGCCCAGTTTTACAATACATACTATATTATATGTCGGGCTCCCTCCTCTGCATGATGTCTGTCTCCTCTACTTCTCAGTCATTCTTAAGATCGGCAGCTGCCTGCAGGATCAGATGTCACATATCTAATAGGAGGCGTTTGGCACCCTTTCAATGCCAGATGCCTGCTAGGAGATCACTGGTGTCTGATGCTACAGGATTCTCCTCCAGAATGACTGAGAAGCAGAGGAGACCTTGGGCACCAGATTCAGCTATAACACATAGTCCAGCAGCTGACAGCAAGCAGCAACATCTGTCTGGAGCTGAAAGGGTTTGTTTCAATGCTCCCTGGAAGATCCTGGCCGAGTTCAAGCTTCTGAAAGATGTTGCCGCTTGCTGTCAGCTGCTGGACTATGTGTTATAGCTGAATCTGGTGTCCGAGGTCTCCTCTGCTTCTCAGTCATTCTGGAGGAGAATCCTGTAGTTTGCAGAGCTACAGTACAACCACCCACATCATGCCATGCTGATACTTGATTAAGTATCAGCATGGCATGATGGTGGGGGTTGTATGTGTGCAAGTTAGTTGCACAGCTTTCAGAACTACTACCACCATCATTGTCTCTTGGACAAGATGCTGGTAGTAATATTTCAAGCTGTGCAACTCCAGGTTGCACAACCACAACCGGCAGGAAGCAGGAAGTGGTGTACTCTCTCCAGTCTGACTCAGTGCTCTTTGCTGCCACCTCTGTCCATGTCAGGAACTGCCCAGAGCAGCAGAAAATCCACATAGAAAACCTCTCCTGCTCTGGACAGTTCCTGGCATGGACAAAGGTGGCAGCAGAGAGCACTGTCAGACTGGAATGAATACACCACTTCCTGCAGAACATACAGCAGCTGATAAGTACTGGAATTTTTTTTTTTAATGGACGTTAATTACAAATCTATATAACTTTATGAAACCAGTTGATTTGATAGAAGATGATTTTCATCGGAGTTTCCCTTTTATCGGCACAAGTGTGCTGACTGGTTCCCGTTAAATCGACCCGCAGCATTGGACTTATAGACACTTACAGATGGTCTTTGGTTTTTCTTTTATATTGAGACCCTTTATAGTTTGGTTCCATAGTTGACTTGTTTTCTTGTAACCCCTGTGAGCAGCCCGGACCCCCTTGGCCAGTGACAGCGCCTCCAGCTCTGATGACACCATGTCCCCCACTGTGCCCACCAGGAAGACACAAGTGCGGTTTCTGGAGCTGCATCGCGTTGCTTCATCTTCTAGCATGAGAAGGTAATGTTCCAGGTGACCTGGTCTGTCTGTGTGTATCCCTCCCCCCTCCTCCGACCACCCTGACCGGTGCCTCTCGTTGTGACCCTGTAGTTTTCCGCTGGACTCTCCCTCCTCTCCGATGAGCGAGGTGCTGCACATGCCGCAGTTCCAGATACGGAGGCTCCGCAAGCAGCTGATCGAGGGGCGAGACCTGAGGGACGAGCTGGAACTGGAGCTGTCCGAGACCAAGAAACGTCTGGCCGAGAAGGGTAAGAAGAGATGGTGGCCGCTCATGTGCCTGTATATAGATAGGCTTTCGGGACACAATCCTACAAATGGTCACACATTACTGTACTTACTGCTCATACACTGGGAACCTTCTCATCGTGTCTGTCACCTCCACAGAAGCGCAGATCTTCCTCATGCAGCAGCGTATCGAGCGTCTTGTGGTGCTGAATGAAAAGCAGGAGAACCAGCAGGAGCCCAGAGAGATGGAGGAGCTGCGGGAGAAGAACGAGAGGTGAGATCACACAGTGACCCACAGTGTCCAGAGCAGCCTGATCAGTAACATTATAGCAGCTGTGGCCTTGGTGCCCCCACAGTACATACATGATCTTGTGTATAGTGATCGGCAGACGGACCTCTGAGCTGTAACATTATAGCAGCCGTGGCGCCTCCATAGTACATACATGATGTCATGTATAGTGATCCATAAGTCAAACACATTACTGATCTCAGGGAGACCAGCCAAAGATAATACTGCTGGCTACTGGTTAAAGCGCTCAGTGCTTTGAAATCCTAGGTGCATTGCCCATGGAGCCTCATTTAAGAGTCTCAAAACACAGGACTAGCCAGATATCCCTTCCCAGGGGGAAGTATAGTGATCGGCAGATGGACCTCTGATCGGTAACATTACAGCAGCCTTAGTGCCCCCACAGTACATACATGATGCCATGTATAGTGATCAGCAGATGGACCTCTGAGCTGAAACATTACAGCAGCATTAGTGCACCCACATTACATACATGATGCCATGTATAGGGATCGGCAGATGGACCTCTGAGCTGAAACATTACAGCAGCATTAGTGCACCCACATTACATACATGATGCCATGTATAGTGATCGGCAGATGGACCTTCGCTCATCCAGATTGACCTTTGCTCTGTTTCGGCGAGGTCATTGCACATAGAGCTGATGTGATTCACACAATAAAGCAGCCTTATACTGAAGACTGAAGCTGCGTATACAAGGACCAGGGGCCTATGTGCGCAGGGTGGTGAGTGGAGTTGTTAAAAATGCTTCATAATAAAAATGGCTCATAGTGTCCGTTAAAAAAAAAAAAAAAGAAACGTTTAGGCACAGACATCCTGTAAGTTATTAGTTGTAGTGTTCTAGGTGTTCAGGCTTTCACCTGTAGTAAGAACATGCAGGGAGCATCACACAGCTGTGCGCTCCCCTCCCTGGCTTACAAAGATTGCAGCAGACTCTCTATAGACTAATAAGATCGCAGTCAGTCATGGATTGAAGCGCACAGTTACATGCTTCTCCCAGCTTGTTCTGACAATTGTGTGGGGTCTGAACATCCAAACCCTGACATTGCAGAGGTTTAGGTAAATGACAGAGGCTCCAAACCACCAGCAAGTGTATCTGTCCCCAGGAGGTAGGAAGGCTGCCGACCTCTTTACCTGGGCTGGGAGGGGGCTGCCAGGGTGGTGGAGAGCACCAGGACAAAGGAATTGTATCTAAACATATAGATTTGTTAAATGCACCAGAGGTGTACATTATAGTGAGAGGCTGGAGAAATAACCCTGTACATATAGTAGTATATGGTAGGTAAATACACGGGGCTGGTGCAGGATAACCCTGTACATATAGTAGTATATGGGAGGTAAATACACGGGGCTGGTGCAGGATAACCCTGTACATATAGTAGTATATGGGAGGTAAATACATGGGGCTGATGCAGGATAACCCTGTACATGTAGTAGTATATGGTAGGTACATTCATGGGGCTGATGCAACTTTGTAGTTCACAGTACACGTTTTCATGGAGGATAATCTTTACACTCGAGTGCTTGACCTTAGTGCTGGAGGTAGTTGCTTGAGAAGAGTTGCAGCAGTGCTTGTAGAGTAGAGAATAGAGTAGAGGCGTTTGCCAAAGGAACCCCAACCCAATGTAGTCTTGTACTCTGCAGGAACCTTGAGAGATACCTTGAGTGAAGTGACATTCGTACTCACATTTAGACACTGTCTTAAGGCCTTCTCCCTCTGGTAGCGTCGAACCTGTCCCAGTAGGGTAGTACAAGCCCCAGCTGAGGTTATCTGGGTGTAGCTAGGTGTCCAAGTCTTCCCAGTTGCCTGCACTGCATAGTAGAATACATAGACCTTTGTATACCTGTTGCTTTGTCCTACTGATGCTAGTTCCTATTACTTCAGGATACTGCCCTGCACTATTCTGACGTGTTCCTGGCATGGGTCAGGATGTTCCTTGGTGACTAGTCTCCCTTGTCGGTTCTTAGCACTGCATAGTATAAGTGACTGTTTGCATAGAAAAACTGTTGGTCTCTAGTTGCATCTGTTTATGGTGGCTAGACTCAACTAACTCGTGTCCCTGACAGGGGTCCTGGCATCAGCCAGGCCCTGGCTTAACTTCCGAAGGAACGGTTGTCTTTTGCGTACTCTTACTGAGAACTGCCCTGCACTTCCTCCTACAGGGGCCTTTTGTGTGCCTGCCTGTGAGTGGTAGGGACGAGTGTGTGCTAGAGAGAGGATAGGTAGAGAAGAAAAAGGGTACCTCCCAGTGATCAGACAAAAACATTAACCCATGACGACCTTCAGCTCTGCATAGAAATAACTACATAAGGAATAGTGACACCTAGTGGGGCAACTTAATACTTCATGCACCACTTAACCTGAGAGAAAAGCCTTTTGACAGGTGCAAAGAACACAAACATTGGGACACCACAATAGTATATGATAGGTGAGTACGTAGGGCTGGTGCAGGATTAACTCCTTGTAATATGTAAGTAAGGCCCCACTTACCTCAATCCCCCTCTGATCCCACTCCTATGCCTCAGTGGTCTTGCTCCTTCCTGCACCTATCTCCCCCCTCTCACTACTTACAGGCTCTTTCATCTGTTTACATGGTCTCTCATGTATCTGCCTCCATATTTCCCCTCGGTCACATGGGGATGACACTGACTAGCCTTTACTCTTGTCTCTCGTGTTAGTCTCATGATCCGCCTCCGGGACGCCCTAAAGCAGTGTCAGGATATGAAAACGGACAGGAACCAGCTGGAGCGGAAGAACGATCAGTTGTCTGAGGAGAACGGGGACCTGTCATACAAGGCAAGTATCAAGGCACGGCTCAGGGTGTAGCCGGTATCACATGTTTTTACTGGAGACGTGGGCTTTGGCTTTATGATTCCATAGCAAAAATCTCCAGGTTTTTAGCTAGAAGCTATGTATCTGTGGCAGACGGCCACTTGCCTAAGCTCTAGTCCGGAGTGGGTATGAGTTTATTGGGATTGTTGTAGAGCACAGGTGTCAAACTCGGGCCCTCCAGCTGTTAAAAGACTACAACTCCCATTATGCATGGACAGCTAAAGCTTTAGCTTTCCAGGCAAGATGGGAATTGTAGTTTTGCAACAGCTGGAGGGTTAAAGGTTTCCCATCCCTGATTTACAACCAGTACTTCCGGCTTCATGCACCCTGGTTGGTGTGTCATCACTGCGTTGCTTTAGGTTGACATCCATTTGATACTCTGCCCAGGTACGAGACTTGTCCAGTCGATTGGCACAACTACAGGAAGCTCTGAACGAGACCACTGAAGAGCATGAGGCATCCATGGCCGGGTGGCAGCAGCAGCAGAGTCAGCTACAGACTGAGCTCAACACAGCAATAACGGAGAAGGTAAAAGCATGGTGTGCACCATACTAAGGGATTGCTCAGCTTTAGGGTATGTGCAGACTACAGGTTCGGAGCGGAGAACTTCAAGCGGTTTTCACCGCGCACCCCTGCTTGAAGTTTTGCCTGTCCGTAGGCTCCATTCTATGCTCAGGCAGATTCCACTGTCCTCCTAAAGAATTTACATGTCAGTTCTTTGGGCGGCAGAAACTGCCTGAGCATAGAATGGAGCCTATGGGACAGGTGGAACTTCAAGCAGGGGCGCAGAGCGGAATCCGTGTGTGTAATCTGTAATCTGTGTGTAATTCGTAGTCTGCACATTGTCAGGGGTTCCTGATTGTGAGTTGTCAGTAAATCCTTCACCAAGTAAAGTCTTGGCCACTAGGTGTCTCACTTTCCTACAATCTCCTGTCTTCTGCCTGTAAGGGAAATTCTATTTCTAGTAGCAGAAATCAAAGTAGATTAAGTTGTCCAGCGAAAATCTTTTTCTTTCAAATCAACTAGTGTCAGAAAGTTATATACATTTGTAATTTACTTCAATTAAAAATCTAAGTTTATTAGCTCCTATATGTACTGCAGGAAATGTTTTTATTTTCAGTGTGACACAGTGCTCTCTGCTGACATCTCTGGCCTAGACAGGAACTGCCCACAGCAGGAGAGGTTTTCCATGGGGATTCCACCATGTTTTTCAAAGTCCAGACAATCCCCTTCAGCACTCGGCAACCTTCTGTTCTGAAGTCCTATAGAGAGTGATTGAGCAATATAGCTTGGAGTAAGAGGGACCCCTGTTCTCATGATCGGTGGTGGTCCCCATGAGACAGATACCTTTCCCTTTTTCTCGTGATAACATTTAAAGGAGAAGTCCGGCCACATGACAAAAAAAAAAAATAGCTTTTGCATCTGGGATACTACTTCCCACACCCATGTGAAGCTATTCCACCAGAACTGGCCTTCTTGTCCACACAGATCAGTCATTTTCACAAGCCTGATGCTCCTCTTCACTTCCGGTTTAGTCAGAACACAGACTCAGCCCTTCTACTACTCCCAGAAGCCCCCTCGGCACGACTGCCTTCCCCCTGTAACACCCCCTCTGTTTTCCCCTCCCCTCCAGCGTGCATACAGTCTACGAGCTGTATACAGGAGAGGAAGACAGCCTGGGTTGTAGAGCGGCTGGCTGAAACTTGTAGTGCGGACATACTTCGGCTGATTTCTGATTCCCAGCACTACAAGCTCCTGCCAGCCAGATACAGCAGCCTGTGTACAGCCGTCCCCTGTGTCCAGCAAGAAGGGGTCACGGCTGGGTTATACAGCGATGCGTTCATTGCTGCTGCTACAGGGAGAGAGGAGGGGGGAGAGAGAGCGGAGGGAGTGAGTGAGTGTCCGGAGATGAAGGAGATAGAGGCTACAGCCGAGTACTCGCTCCTGTCCACCCCCTCCCTTCTCCCTCCTCTCTCCCTGTAGCAGCAGCAATGAACGCATCGCTGTATAACCCAGCCGTGACCCTTTCTTGCTGGACGGGACAGGGGACGGCTGTACACAGGCTGCTGGAAGGAGGATGGGACACAGGCTGCTGCTAGGACCATAGCTGTATGTGGAGCAGAGCGGCTGGCTGAAACTTGTAGTGTGGTAGTTTCTGATTCCCAGCACTACAAGCTCCTGCCAGCCGCTCTGCTCCACATACAGCTATGGTCTGTGTCACATCCACTGTACAGTCCAGCGATCTCTGCTGCTACAGGGAGAGAGGAGGGAGGGAGGGTGGATAGGAGCGGGTACTCGCCTGCAGCCGCTGTCTCCTTCATCTCTGGACACAGTGGATTATGCAGGGACGCCTCCAGAACGCCCCTGTCCTGACATTATTGGCTAGGAGGCGTGCCAGAGAAGGAGGGGAGTTACCGGCCCACAGGGAGGAACGCCCTGGATCGTGACGTTGCCGGCTCCACGTCACGACCCAGGGAAGCACTCAGGGACCAGAGATCGTCGTGACATCAGTAATGAAGCAGGAACTACACAACTTCCGGCAGCGAAAGTGAAGGAGAAAAGTGGGGTAAGGCTGGGGAATCAGAAACTAGTGTACATTTAAAAGTTATATAACTTTACATGTGGGGAGGAACTATAGAAAAAAAAAATTCACAGGACTTCTCCTTTAATCTTGGGATAAAACCTTTAAGCCGTCTCTGTGTAAGAAACATCCTAAGGTCGGCCATGGTATCAGTTACCTACTGGCTGACAATATGGAGAGGTGTTAAGTTCCTGCCAGACTCCTTCAGTCCAATCTGTTATGGCCGCCTCACATTGCCCCCTGAGTAGTGATTTACAATTGAGGTTTAGACCTGACACTTCATGGCCTCTTGTGCATTTGCTTTACTTGAGTGTGTTTTTCCTTTACTACGATTATTCTTTTGTGTTGCAGAAATGTTTGGAGGAACGCCACCAGGTTCTGCAGGAGAAAATCTCCATGTTGGAGGACCAATTAAAGAAGATGGGAGACAGTGAATCCAGTGATAAAGGGGAGCGGCTCGGTGATGTCCTCCAGGTATAACATGTTATGTGCACATTAGTGAAGGTGAGAGAGAGGTTGCGCTGTAAGTGAGACATTCCAGCATGCTGACCGCGCTTACTGTCTCTTTTTTTAGCTGGAGCGCTTACAGCAAGAGGTGGCTGCGTCAAACACTAAACTATCAGAGCTGCACACACAGATCAAACACATGGAGGAAGAGAAGATGACAGCAATGACGGACTTTGAGTCACAGAGATCACGATTTAATGCTGAGAAGGAACAGCTCCAAGACATTGTAACAAACCTGCAGACGTCCTTGTCGGAGATCACCTTCCAGAAGGAGAAGCAGGACCAGGAGGCCAGGCAGCAGGAGGAGAAGCTGACGTGTCAGATTACCAATCTGAAGCTGGAGATCTCCAAGCTAAAGATGTCCCTGGCCCAGAAGGATCAGGAGATTTCTGGTGTCCACAAGGAGGTGGAAGAGGAGAGGAGGCAGAGGGGGCAGCTTGAGGTGGTCCTGCAGAAACAAGAAGAGTCCTCCAAGAAGAACATAGCAGAGCTAAGCCATCAAGTCGACCATCTTGGAAGTACCCTAAGGCAGACTGAAGGCAAATTGCTGGAGTTAAATGAACAACTGGGCCTGAACACGCAGCAGATGTTCAGCTTACAGCAGGAAAGGGATAAGTTTGCTAAAGAGAGAGACTCTGCCATTACTGTGTTCAGTGAGTACAAGAACACTAAGGAGGAAGAAGTCAGTGCCTTGGGTAAGACATGTCAGGCCTTACGAAATGATCACCAAGCCGGATTGGTAGCCGTGGAGGAGCTGAAGAAGGAGAAAGCGGAGCTAGCACTTAAAGTGCAGGAGCTGGATGCCACCATCTTGGACTTGATTGCCAAATGTCAGAACCTGGACAGCGAGAACGATTCCCAGAGCAAGTCTCACGCGGCCACCTTAGAATCGCTGAGGACACGGCTCACGGAACAAGAGGCTTTGCTGAAAACCTACGAGCAGAAAGTGTCCGAGATGGAGGCGGTGAGCGAAGATAATGTGCAGATCAGAGAACAGCTGTTGTCCCTGGAGGAGACTGTAAGAAACCTGACAGAACTGCTGGAAAGAGAAAAGCAGAACGCTGCAAAACTAGAAAGCGAGCGGCAGGAGACTTCTGAGCTCCAAGAGATCATAAAGACCCTAAAGGAAAGCAGAGACCAGGCAGTGTCCGAACGCGACAAGGAAAAGTCAGTGGTGAAGACTCTGGAGTCTCGGCTTTCCCAAATAGAGGTGGAATTCAACGCTAAAGCTGAGAACCTACAGCAGAAGCTGCGCGAGTCCTCCGCCACAATCCAACAACGAGAGGAGGAAATTGAGAAACTCACCCAGGAAATACAGTCATGGAAGGTTCAAGCTGACAGCTGTAGCCAGATGGAAGCTCACATCCAAAGGTTAAAGAAGGATCATGAGGAGGTCTGCCAGCAACTGGCCAACGAGAGGTTAAAATCGTCTCAGATGGATACCGAGGCCAAGGCCGCTGTGATGGCTCAACAAGATCATGTCTGCCACCTGGAGGCTGAGCTCTCTGCAGCCAAGACTCAGCTGAAAGAGAAGGAAGCACAGGAGCAGAAGCTTCTACATACAATCCAGTCATCTGAGGAGAAGCTGCGGCGGGCCCAGAAGGAGGACGCAGAACACGTGACCCAGCTGGAGGTAACCTGCCGCCATAAAGAGCAAGAGCTGCAAGTCCTCTCCAAGGAGCTGTCTGAGGAGAAGGAGAAAACGGCTCATTTAGAGGCTGCTTTAAAGCGGTTAGAAGAAGAAAAGGCTGAGAAGATTGCGGCTTTGGAGTCACAAATAAGTTCAGTGCAAGGAGTGATCCAGAGTCTGGAGGAAAACTTACAGAAGGTCTCAGCAAAGCTGGAGAAGAAGAGCAGAGAGTGTAAAGAGTCCGCGGTGAAGCATCAGCAGGAGGTCGCCCAGAAGGACCAGGAGGCTCAGCGTCTGGACAAGGAGAAGGAGAAAGTCCTCAGAGAACTGAAGAATGAACAAGAAGCTAAACTGGAAGTGGAGTCCCAGCTGCACAAGAGTATGGAGCTCCATAAGAGCGAGGTCACGGCTCTGCAGAATGAACTGTCCCGATCCCTGGATCTCATCACTGCCAAGGAGAACGAACTGGAGAGACTTGCCAAAGAGATCTCTGTAAGGGAGGATGAAATCAAGAAGGAGAAGCACAACATGGCGAGTCTAACCAAAGAGGTGGAAGCGCTAAAAGTCTTTAAGGAACGGGCCACCTCACAGGAGGAGCAGATTAAACACCATATACAGACCGCGAAAGCCGCAGAGTCAGAGGTGAGCGCTCTGAAAGCCAAGATGTCCGAGAAGGACAAACGGGTGGAGCACCTGGACCAAGAGCTTCAGAGCAGAATTCAAGAAGTGGCAACCATCCAGCAGCAATACCAAGCCACGTTACGGGAAGTGCAAGCTCTTCACTCCAGGGCTGCAGAGCTGGAGAGCCGATGCATCGGGTTAGAGGACACCGTGAGCGTCGCCCGTAAAGAAGCAGCCGACGCCAGAGCCGCAGCTTCCGAAAAGGCTTCTGCCTCTGAGCAACATCAGAAGGGAATAGAGACCCTGGCGACAGAGGTGCGGCAGGAGCGTCGCAGGACGTCTGAGATGGAGAAGAAGTTGAAAGAGGCTCAAGCGTTAAAGGCGGAGAGAGAGGCTTCCTTAGAGGCGCTGAAGAAAGAACTCTTCCACAAAGTCCAGGAATTAGAGCAAAGCCAAAAGTTATTGAGCGAATCAAGCAAAGAGGTGAGCAGCGCCAGGTTTGCGTGTCAGGAATACGAGAAGGAGCTGGCCGGAACCAAGGAGCAAGTGGGCCAACATCTGAAGGAGATCGAGAAGAAGACGCAAGAGATACAAAGTCTGCAGAAGGAGCTGAAACATGTTGCTACCAAGCTGAGCAGCAACGAGAGCAGCTATACCGAGGTCAGGGAGCAGCTAGAAAGAGAAACTAGCCGGAGCAGTGAGCTGGAGCAGCAGCTGAGAAGCCTCCAGGAGAAGCTCCAAGCATCTTCTATGGAACTTCTCCATAAACAAGGTGCCATCCAAAATCTGACAACCGAGGCTTCATCCTACAAAGTGGAGGCAGAAAGGCAAAGGGTGACTGTAGAAGAGATGCAGAAGAGCCTGACGTCTTACCAGACGGCCACAGAGAAGCTGGAGAAGGAGGTCAAGATCTGGCAGGAGAAGTGCGGCCACAAGGAGCAGGAGATGTCCGGCCTCCAGCCGCAGCTTCAGGAGTTGGCCTCTCTAAGAAACCTTTACCAGGAGATGAAGGCTGAGCAGGCTCAACGGGAAAACCAACACCAGGAGGCAGTTCTGCACAACCAGAAGGCCATAGAGGCTTTAAAGGCCGAGCTGGAGAAAACCAAAGCAGAGGCAATAGCGGTGCAGACCCTGAGAGGAGACCTGGCCCAGAAGCAGAAGATGCTGGAGAATCTGCAGAAGGAGATGAAGGAGCATCGGAACACTGTGGCCTTACTACAGGAGGAGAACAAGAACCTGCAGGCCGAGAATAATACAGTGTCCCAAACCTACGACCAGGAGCTGAAGAGGATGCAGACCGAGCTGGTCAGGATGTCTGAGAAGAACACGCAGGAGCTCGAGTCTCTACGACTGCAGTATGAGAAGAAGGTCTCTGAGGGCAAAGAGCAAATGCAGGACGCCACCAACAAATACGAGCACGCCAAGGCCAAGATCCTGGACGAGAGGCAGAAGTTCCAAGAGGAGAAGCAGAAACTGCTGACTCAGGTATGTGAAAGTCTTATGGCAGACAAACATTTCCAGTGACAGGTCTCTCGGGCCTCCCCATACATTTGAACGTTCCTATGGGAAGTGGTGAGCTTTAGCCTTACAGCACAGGAGGGGACTTATCCCTCCCAGGAACAACCAGGTGCCAGTAATCCAGCATGTGTAGATGTATAAGCACCTCTAAGGCGTTATCAAGGGGGTAAGTAAACATGGCCGCTTTCTTTCAGAAACTGCACCACTCTTGTCCAAAGTTTGGGTGTGGTATTGCAGCTCAGTTCCATTAAAGTGAATGGAGATGTATTGTAATACTGCACACCGCCTGAGGAAAGGGGTGGCACCATATTTCCAAGAAAGTAGGCAGAAAATCTGGGTCAGTGAACAGGGAAATCCCTGATCAAATCCTAATCGTATTATAAAAAAAAGTAGCAGTCATGTGTTCACACTTGCCTCTTCCTGTTACCCGGCAGGTGGATCAGTTGGAGGCAGCTAAGAAGGATCAGTCTGAGCAGGTAACGGGTGTTTCCTCCTCTCGGCTCCAGCTCCTTAAACGGTGATGGTGCATGCGGCTAACTTCCCCGCTCTGTGCCGTCTCTGGCTCCGCAGCAGTCTTCCTTGTGAACTGTTTGCCCCCGCGGGCTGCAGCAGATCCCGGACGTGGCGTGAGGTTGCGCTGCCGTTCCTCACGCTCTTCTTGTAGTTGAGTAGATTCTGCTGTGGAGAGATAATTCCCGGTCTCGCAGGTTAGAAATCTTCCATTTCTTTAGCATCTTCTGCTTCCAAACCAAAATCTCCTCCCTTTGATTCCTCATAATTGTATGTGGGGGGTGCCCGGCCCCCACTAGATGTGTATACATATATATACTGCCTGCACAATGATACCCCCCCCCCCTTCTTGTCCCCAGTGTTCGGGCTGTGTTACTGGAAGCCTGGATTACCCCTCCCCTGTCCTCCATTCCTATCGATTACTTATAGAATCTTGCACGAACCTGCAAACAGTTTTCAATGAAGACTTCTCCAGCATGGCCTCTGTGGTGTTATGGGTGGGCTGCATGCTGGGAGGGGGGCACAAGGCTTCTCCATGTTCTCTCTCTCTCTCCCCCCTCTGGCCACTAACCCCCTCCTGCTGCATTTATCTCCCAACTTGTGATGTGCTGTATACCCTAGACGCGGAGGTGGTGCACTCATGTGTGCCCCCTGCTGATGAGTGCCCCCTGCACTGACATCAGTCTCTCATCTCCTTTTTTTTTTTTTTTTAGCGCAGACCCCTCTTGACCTTTTACTCTTGTCATTTTACAGGTTCGTGATCTGAATAAGCAGATAAAGGAGCAGGAGAAGACGATCCGGAGCCAGCAGCAGAAATTGAAGGTACGGGGAACCTGTCTCGTGTCTATGGGTGGGAGTGGCTACCAAGGTGAATATACCCTATGCAATATGCCATGACTAAGGATTGATATTCTGAAACGCATTGGTGGTTTTTGCATAGATGTACTGGTTTTAATTCATGTTCATCTGTGGAGCGGGACATCTTCATTTTACCCTAACGCCCTATGACAGCACCCCTGGAGAGGACCTCCCACCGCAGGACAGGAAACCTGAGAATATAAAAGCTTGACACACCTCTCCAGACCTCAGTTCAGGTTTCCTGTCCTAGCGGATGGGAGGTCTAAGAAGATTCTCCTGTGTGAGCAGAAGAAAGAAGTTTGACACCAGTCAGGCCACAGGTCCTCCATCTGCTTTTGCACAGTGAGGCTCCCTGCAGGCATAAGTCTCCCCCTGGGAGCAGCCTGGAAGTCTGGCGGGGGGACTCACCGGATGGCCGCACGGCACTGGGCCGTGGGACCGCGCCATGATCTCCGATGGGGTAGCGTGGTCTCGCGGTAGAACGCCGGCATCAGTGAGCGTCTGCTTCCGGTTTCCCCGAGCGTATGACGTCAGAACGCACGGCAGCGTGCGCGTGCCTGCTGACATCCGGCGCTTCCGGATGACGACACGGCCGGGTCGCGTCATTTCCGTCGCGTCGCCTGGGAATTTCCTATTTGAAGCCCCAGCTGCTATGATCGGCGTCTGAAGCCTCTTGCGTCCTGAGGCACTGAGACTCCCACCAGCCGGCCCTACTACTACACAGAAATGTCTGCTGGTACACCTCCTGCAGTAATGTCGGAACCTCCAGGAGGGGATAAAGGACGCCATGATCGCTCTGAAAGGGGTGAAAAGAGAAGCTCAAAGACCTCTAGTCCGGTACCAGTGAAGACCAGGGTTTGGTGAGAGGTCCTTTATCCTTATGTTTATTTTAACTGAGTATTTGTTTGCTGTTTGTATTTTAGAAATCAACACCAACCTCTAAGTCCTCCAGTAAATCATCTGAGAGGCATCACCGCAAAGTATGTGGTGAATGCAAGAAGGAGCTTAAGGAGGATTATAATAGATCTGTATGCCCTGCATGTATTGATAAATTTGTGGCACAAGAATCTTCCGCGCTGGCAAATAGCATTAAGCAAATGGTGAGGGATGAGATTAAATCATCCCTTAGTCACCTTAACCTAACCCCCCAACAAGAAATACCTGGTCCCTCTGGTACTCAGGTTTACTCTAACCCTGCTGCAGCTATTACCTGGGTAGACGTGGAGGAGGGAGAAGTAGAGCAACAGGGGGAAGAAGAGGAGGAAGTAGAAGAGAAAACTACTACTAGTAATACGTTATGCCCTGTAGATGATATGGATCAGTTTATTAAAGTAATTAGGCAGTCCCTGAACATAGAAGAAGTCACACAGCTTAAATCAGCAGAGGATGCCTTATATGAAGGTTTAGAGCCTAAGAAGATCCGCACATTCTCCCTCCATACAAGCATTAAAGCCCTCATAAATAAAGAGTGGGAGAACCCGGATAGGAAATTTTTTATTCCTCGGGTCTTTAAAAGGAAATATCCTTTTGAAGAAGCTGACTGCAAGACATGGGATAGAGCACCTGCAGTGGAAGCTCCTGTGGCTTAGATTGCCAAGAAAAACAGCCTGCCATTCGAGGACTTAGGGTCCCTATCAGACCCCATGGATTGTAAGGCCGACCACTTCAACCGCAAAACATGGGAAGCGTCCACTTTTGCCTTAAGAACTAATGTGGCAGCAACATGTGTGGCCAGATCCTTGAGGTTGTGGTTGGGGGACCTAAAGACTCAGCTGGTTAATGAGAATGTCCCTGCTAGAATCTTGGAAGATTTACCCGTTCTATCCAAAGCGGACGATTTTTTTGGCAGATGCTTCAGTGGATTCATTGAAGATGTTAGCCAGAGCAGCAGCCCTATCTAATTCAGCCAGGCGAGCGATATGGCTGAAACCATGGAAAGGTGACATAGCCTCTAAGGGTAAACTATGCGCAATCCCTTGCAATGGCGAATCACTGTTCGGCCCAATTCTTGACACTCTGCTAGAAAAAGCATCTGAAAAAAAGAAACAGTTTCCAGGCCAACAAAAATCTCAAGAGCCGGCACAGGGGAAAAGAACCTTTCGACCTAGACAGGACAGCAGCAAGAGATTTAGGGTCTCCGGGAAAGGGAAGGGATTCCTTTTCTCAGGTAAAGACAAACCCAAAGATTCCCATAGACATTCATCCGGTGGGGGGACGTCTGTCCCTTTTTCTCCCAGCCTGGAGGGAAATTTCCTCCAGTCCCTGGGTGTTAAGTACCTTAGCTTGGGGACTGCTGCTGGAGTTTGTCAGCACTCCCCCGGACAGATACCTCCCACCAGACTAATGTCAGACTGGGATAAACAGATAGCACTAGAAGAGGAAGTACTCTCTTTAGTAGACAAAAATGTTATAATCCCAGTCCCTGTGAATCAAGAGGGAAAGGGATTTTATTCCCCACTGTTTTTAGTAAAGAAACCAAACGGCACCTATCGGGTCATCATCAATTTAAAGAGTCTCAGGGCCACATGTTATCATCCGGCGAAAGGATGATTTTCGGCGGAAAGTGTCAATTTGCGTATTTTTTTATACGCAAATTGCCGATCTGCGAATAAAATATTAGCAAATCGGCACTTTCCGCCGAGTACGCCAGGGGGGCGTGTAGTGGGCAGAACGGAGGGCGCGGACTCAGAGTCTGCGCGATTTACCATCCTTTCCGCCCAAATGTACGCCGAAAACCTACTCCAGTCCTCTGCTGGCGTAGGTTTTCGGCGGTGCGCATCGGCGCGCACGGGATTTATGTAAAGGCAGTCCGCCTCTACATAAATCCCCGTAGCGCCGGAGCTGCGGGGGCATTTATAAGTCCGGCGTAAAAAACGCCGGACTTAATAAATGCCCCCCTCAATGTCCACTTAAAATACAAAAAGTTTCGTATGAAGACTCTCAAATCAGCCATCCATCTTCTCTATCAAGGGTGCCTGATGGCATCGGTGGATTTAGAGGATGCATACTATCATATCCCTATCCATCCATCCATCGCATCAGAAGTTCCTGAGGCTAGCAGTAAACATCAAGGGGCAATGGTGTCACTTTCAGTACAAAGTCCTCCCGTTTGGGGCATCTCAGGCCCCCAGAGTGTTCACAAAAGTAGTGGCAGACATGGCGGCCTTCATCAGGACCAAGGATATAGTTCTCATTCCATACTTGGACGACTTCCTTCTAGTGGCGGATACTACTCAATCCCTACTTCTCCATCTAGAACAGGCTTTAGATATGATAAAATATCTAGGCTGGAACATCAACCTAAAGAAGTCCAATCTGACTCCATCTCCCCGCTGCATTTTTCTAGGATACCTATTGGATTCAACAGTTCAGATGACCTTTCTGCCGGAAATTAAGAAACTGGTAATCATGGACAGAGTTCAGACCCTGTTTTGGACCTTCAAGCCATCCTTGAGAGAGGCTATGTCGGTCTTAGGACTTTTAACATCATGTATACCAGCGGTAAGATGGGCACAAGCCAGGTCCAGAGACCTACAACAGAATATCCTGACGTCTTGGAGCAGAACCAGGGAGACCCTAGACCGCCCCTTTCTCCTGTCTTCCAAAGCCAGATTGTCCCTCCGGTGGTGGTTAAACCTAGACAATCTCTCTTCAGGGATCCATTGGTCTCCTCACCCAATTGTGAGAATCACAACAGATGCCAGCCCATGGGGGTGGGGAGCTCACATGGACAACCAAAATCGGCAGGGGTGTTGGAACTTACAAACTTACAAACCAAACAAAGCTCTTGAAATTACAAGGAATTACTGGCGATACAACTAGCTCTGGAGAACTTTCAACCTCAAATCAAACACAAACGTGGTAGTTTATTCGGACAACACAACCGCAGTGTCTTATGTGAACCGAGAGGGGGACACCAGGTCCCAGACACTCTTGAATCTGTCCTATCAAATTTTTTCCTTTGCAGAAATAAACTTGTCATCACTAGCAGCAGTCCATCTGAAGGGAAAGGAGAACAGAGTTGCAGATTTTCTCAGCAGAATACAGCCAAAGCAGACGGAGTGGTCTCTGAACGAACAGATATTCCGCCTAATTCTAAAAAGGTACGGCACACCATCAATAGATCTATTTGCAACAAGAGGAAACCGAAAACTAAACAGGTTCTGTTCGTTGAACCCTTGGGACAACCCGAAAAGGTAGACTCTTTCTCCCTCAATTGGGGGAAGGAGAAAGGTTACGCCTTCCCTCCATTCTGCCTGATCCCGAAAATCATCAAGAAAATCCGGGAAGACAGGGCGACAATACTCCTCATAGCTCCATTTTGGCCCGGAAGGCCATGGATTACCAAGGCCAAGGAAAATGTCAGTGAGTCAACCCTGGGTACTCCCGGACATCAAAGATCTTCTGTCGCAGGGCCCAGTGGTACACCTGGACACTCCGAATCTACACTTGACGGCCTGGATGCTGAGCGGAGCATCCTAAAGAGAAGGGGATTCTCTGACAGTATAATCAATACACTCCTGGCAAGTAGGAAGGACATTACATCTAACATCTATTTTCGAGTCTGGCGTGCCTTCCTGAGGTTCTCTAAAGGTAAGCAGGATCCTTTAGACAAGTGCTCAGCTTCCTGCAGGCCGGTCTAGAGATGAACTTAAGTCCGAGTACGCTGAAAGTTCAGGTCTCCGCTTTGAGCTCTTTCCTAAATTTTAAATTAGCAGATAATACCTTAGTAAAGAGGTTTATAACAGCGGCCTCTCGTCTCAATCCACCCAAAAAAGATATTGGTGCCTCAATGGGACTTAAACCTAGTCCTGGATGCCCTAACGGTGACTCCCTTTGAGCCCATAGACGATATCTCAATCAAGATGCTCACAATCAAAATGGCGTTCCTTTTGGCAATAACAACTGCTAGGAGAGTAGGAGAAATACAAGCGTTATCTGCTCATCCTCCATATACACAGATCCTTGATGACAGAGTAATTATGAGAACGCTCCCTACCTTTCTCCCGAAAGTAGTTTCAGAATTTCATAAAAATCAGGAGATTATTTTGCCATCCTTCTGTAACAATCCTAAAAACCAGAAGGAAGCCACTTTCCATACTCTGGATGTAAGGAGATGCTTGTTGAAATACCTTGATAAAACAAAGGAGTTTAGGTCTGCTGAAAAATTGTTAGTTCAATTCTCAGGACCCAATAAGGGTAAAGCAGCTTCCAAAGCTTCTGTTAGTAGATGGATAAAACAATCAATCTCACTAGCCTATACTAGTAAGAATAAAGATCCCCCTCCATTCTTCACAGCTCATTCTACTAGGTCAATGGCAATATCCTGGGCTGAGAGGGCTGAAGCTACCCTAGATCAGATTTGTAAAGCCGCCACCTGGGGCTCGGTTCACACTTTCTTTAAGCACTACAGAGTACAGTTAAGGCCAATATCTGATTTATCCTTTGACCGGAAAGTCCTTTCGGCAGTAGTCCCCCCCCCCCCCCCCCCCACCCCCCCCCTAATTTAGTTATTAGCTCCTATTCTAATTCTCCAGGGGTGCTGTCATAGGGCGGTAGGGTAAAGACACGATTACTTACGGGTAATCTTGTTTTCGGTAGCCCATGACAGCACTCCTCATGCATACCCTACCATATATATATATATATATATATTATAGACCGAATGTTGCCTAGATATTGTTTACCTTTCCTTATTATTACCTATGTTGGTTTTTTCCTTTTACCTCCGTTGGAGTACTTTTATTTGAACTGAGGTCTGGAGAGGTGTGTCAAGCTTTTATATTTTCAGGTTTCCTGTCCTGCGGTGGGAGGTCCTCTCCAGGGGTGCTGTCATGGCCTACCGAAAACAAGATTACCCGTAAGTAATCGTGTCTTTTCCTTCACAATTTTTACTTTGTTCCCAGCAGCGAGACAGTGAAGCCCATGATGAGGTGGAGAAGACCCAGAAGAAGGTGTCTGAGCTGGAGGCACAGCTGGAGAAGCAGGTCCAGGCGGTGGAGCACTACAAGGCCCAGGTCAGCCTGTCCCCAGGGTACTATTCCACGGAACGATAATCGGCCGAATCAGCCCTATCCAGCCGATTATTGCTCTGTGTAATAAACACAACGATCAGCCGTCATCGGCTGATCTTTGATATAGGTTTGGACCTATAATTGTTGGGCACCGACCGTGCATCGATACGTGTTACAGCGGTGCGCGGACGGTGGCTGACAATTTGCAAAGTGCATACATTACCTATCCATGGTCCAGGGCTTCTCTTGTGCTCTGCTTCTCCCCGGGTCTCGAGCCCGGCAGCTTCAGAGTGGCCTGTCTTAGCTGAAAGGCCGCTCAGCCAATGACTGGCTGGGACCTCCGCAGCTAGTGATTGGCTGAGTGGCCTGTCAGCTAAGGCAGGCCACTCTGAAGCTGCTGGGCTCGGGACCCGGGGAGAAGCAGAGCACAAGGGGAGCACTGCAGCCTGGACAAGTAATGTATACAGTTTAAGCAAGGGCTGCAAGGACTTCGGTATCGGTGTCCATGCAACCCTTGTTAAACGATTATCTGGCCGTGTAATAGACCCAGTAAACAAGTGATGATCTAGCAGATCGGCCTCGTTTCCAGTTATCAGGCCATGTACCCTTACTTACATATAGATCTTTAATAGGCCTGAGGATGGCGCTATAGTGAATGCTAGTCCTCACTGTGATGTACATAGTCTTCTCATAGAAATGGAGCAGATTTGTCTTTATACCAATCCCAAAAGTTGTGACTCGATTGCAAAGTCCCGTACAGGCTGCAACCCCATCACAACCCCTAGGGGGCCACATATAGATACATAGCATGAGTGTGTCCCCACTGTATTGTTATCCTTGTACAACACCACTCAGGCTGTTTCCTGAGGGAAAGGTGAGGCAGGCCGCCTCCATTGAATGCCAATGGTCCGGGGATGTATCGTCGCTCTGCTTGGTACTTTACAGTAGTGTTTGAGCAGTGTTACAGAGAGCCAAACTTCACAGAGGAAAGACTAAAGGGGTTGTTCACCCCCAAATTTTTTTCCTTTCAAATAAACTGGTGCCAGAGATTTGTAATTTACTTCTATGTAAACCTCTCCTGCTCTCCAGGCTGAAAACAATACACCACTTCCTGCATTTTTTTTTTAAATAGAAGTAAATTACAAATCTATATAACTTTCTGCCACCAGTCAGAACTGTAGTCAGGCCCTGCCCGGCCTTAGGTTCTCAGTAGAATAACAAGTTTTAGTTTTTGTGTTCATTACCGGACTGGAAATAAAGCCTTAAAAATTGGACACTTCTCCCGCGTTATATACATTGTAAGAAAACATTTTCAGATGGAGAAAGCGAAGCTTCACTACGATGCCAAGAAGCAGCAGAGCCAGCAGCTGAGCGACGATCTGCAGAGTGTCAGCCGGGAGCAGGAGAAGCTGCGCAAGGAGAACGCCGAGCTGAAGGGGGAAGCCGAGCGGCTGAACAAGGAGCTGCAGCTGTCACTGCTCCAGACCAAGGAGGCCGAGCAGAACTGCAAGAGCCTGAGCAGCCAGGTGCGGAGCCTGGAGGCCCAGGTGAGGACACTACAGCATTGTGTATCTACAGAACGGATGGCGAACCCCATCCCTGATCTACAGCACCCATGTAGATCTGCCCCTGCCCTGCGTGGAGGCTGTTCCCACATGTGGTACACCAGATCCCCGCCAACCCCCTCCCCCCGCTCCTCTTTGTATAATAGCAGTAGTATGGCAGGACCGCTGCTTTGCTGAGGGGTCACATACTCTGGAGCTGGAGCTTTTCCTCGTCTTTGGGTAATCCCCCATGACTCCCTTCATCCCTTAGGTGGAGTACGCAGATCGACAGCTACGTGAGCTAGGGAAGTTCCAGGTCTCCACCGATGCCATGAAGAGCCGGGAGACCTTGTGTCCGCCACGAGTGACTCGAAGCCATGCGGATGTCAGTATAGACAGCCTGGACATGAGCGAGGAAGAGGGGGAGAGCCCCATGAACTCCACCAGGTAACAGTCTATTCCCATCACTGATAACAGTATTGGGGGCATAGGATAAGGCTGTCACTGTGTTAGGTATTAGTGTTCTGCAGCTGGAGGCCCCCTGCACTGGGGATCAGTGCTGTGACCACCATACCAAGCTAATCTCTCACCTTTACTTTATAGGAAGAATGGACGATCCCATCAGGAACCATCAACATCCACCGCCAAATCGGGCAGCCCGGCTTCATCATCCAACCGTCTCCCCAGGAAAGTGGAGTCCTTGGAAAGCCTCTACTTCACCCCGATCCCCAACCGGGCAAAGTCCAAGCTGGACAGCAGCATTGGCTCCATCGGCGACCTGTCTCTAGATTCTACCAAGAAAACCCGATCAGCTCGAAGACGGACTACACAGGTCATCAACATTACTATGACCAAGGTGAGATGGGGCGCGAGGCTAGGGCCGGCCATCTTCTCTATAGTCCCCATGCTGAAGGGGATTTCCTGCCCCTGGGACCCTCAGTTACTTTAAGAACAGGGGTCCTCATAGTATGGAGGTGGGTATGACCACTACGTGCGGGGGGACCAGACTGCCTGGTTAGTTATGTGTGGTGGGGGGTTAGATGTGCATAGTGGAGGTAGAAGTCCTTGCAATATAATAGTGGGGAGCAGCAGCATGTGCAGAGTGTCTCCTGCTAGAGGAGCAGCATTGTGTGCAGCATATCTCTGACTGGCTGAAGAAGCAGCATTGTGTGCAGCATATCTCTGACTGGCTGAAGAAGCAGCATTGTGTGCAGCATATCTCTGACTGGCTGGAGGAGCAGCATTGTGTGCAGCATATCTGTCTGGCTGGAGGAGCAGCATTGTGTGCAGCATCCCTTGCTATGAGACTAAGGGCCCTATTACACAGGACGATTATCGTGCGAAAAATTTCCAATTTAAACTATAATCGTTCTGTGTAATTGCAGGCAACGATCGAGAAATCGTTCGTATGTCGTTGATTTTAGATCTGAACCTAAAATTATCGTTAATCATTCGCTGTAATTCCACGTTCGTTCGCTCAAGTTCTTCATTTTTTCACTGATCGTTCAGTGTAATAACGCAAAAACGATCGCAATAACGACCATCGTTCTGTGTAATCTGGTGCAATCGTTTGCAATTGTTTAGTTAGTCGTTAATCGTTAAAAATCGCTCTGTGTAATAGGACCCTTAACCATGTTATGTTTGTTTCTTGCCACACAGAGAACCAAGGAGGAAGTGGAGCCAGAGCCAGAAAGCGCCAACACCTCCTTCTACAGCCTGCGCTCTGCCCCCTCACACCAGAGTCTACACCAGCCTCAGAACACCCGCCGCAGAGGGAGACCCCAGCCTGCCACCTCCGCTCCTGCCCTCACCAGCCTCCCCTCTCTGGAGTCACTGGTGAAACCGGAGCAGACGTCATCTGATGACAGCCTGAACAACTCTGTGCTGATGAGTCTGCCCGGCTATAGGCCCAACACCCGCAGCTCTTCCCGGCTCTCCCAGGCTGGAGGTTAGTGCCAGATGCAGGTACAGAGCCTGTCCAGATGCTTCTCCATCACAGACAGTAGTGATGCTACAGCAGTGTACATGATGGGGGGGGGGGGGGCGCATAGCCGCTGTGTCAGGTCTTGTGGGGACCAGGAGTGTTGACATGGTGATCTGCGTGGCAATTCATTCTCCGATCACAACATAGGACCATTTTTTGGGATCCGCTTTATTCAGCGGGTGAAATTTTTAAATTTCGCAGCTGGATTATTGCCCTATGACCTCACTCCTGACCCTTCACATTGTTCTGTATCTCACTTCCAGGTCGGAACAGCTTCTACATGAACACGTGCCAGGATGAGCCCGACCCGCAGGAAGACTGGACTAGAATTGCAGAACTGCAGCAGCGGAATCGGGCCTGTCTTCCCCACCTCAAGACCAGCTACCCGTTAGAGTCTAGGGTAGGTGTATTGTGTAGTGACCTCCCTGTCTGTGCCATCAAATCTAGAACGTTTGCGTGGTTAGAGAGACTGGTAAAGGACCCAGTGTTCTGTGTAGAAGACTTTGCTGCCAGATACACAAGTGACATAAGAGTCGGGGAAGGATCCTTCAGTTTAATTCACGTCTGCTTCTATGTTACAGCCGTCCCTCCTGACTTCCACCATAACAGATGAAGAGATCAGGACTGGGGACCCCAAGGAGACACTGCGACGAGCCACACTACTGCCCTCGCAGATCCAGGAGTCCATGCAGAGCACGCGGAGGCTGACTATGGCCTCCACTGGGAGCGAGCACTCGATGGGAGCAGGTGGGATCACAACCCGGCAGCAGAGGAAGCGGGTGTCAACGGAATCTCATTATGGAGCAGACACTCCAGAGGTGAGGAGGGACCGGATCTGGGGTTGAAGGGATGTTCTAGGTTGTTCAGAACTTCAGCACTTGTTGTAGGTTGTCCGCTCTCGCTACCTATATTTCAGTTCAATAAGGTTTCTCCTTTTTATTTTTTTTTATTTTTTTCCCTTCTTCTCTTGACAGTCTAAGAAATCTGCCAGTTGTTTCCCACGACCAATGACCCCAAAAGACAAACCCGAGACGCGCAAAATGTCTGCTGCTGAAAGCAAAGCCAGCATCAGCCAGCAGGTAAGAGGCCAGGGTCATAAGCGTCCAGTGAGTATGGCAGCTTCCCGATGGCTAATCTTCAAGTATGTTAGATTCTTTGGTAGCAGCTCATTGCCTCATCTGTCAGTACCTCATACCCCCTCCATACATTGTGAGCACTCTGAGCTGAGTCCGGGAGAGGAGAGAGCCTTCTGCCACATGTTCATCTAGCGTATGTGTATGACCTGCTGTGGGGGAGTATGCAGTGGACTGTGAATTTATCCAAGGGTTGTCCTATTGGCCGAGCATCTTTATAGCTTTTAGATTAACAGCATAGTGTACCTTAGTGTAGGTTTCCATTGAAAACAATAGGAATGTAATAGAGAGGTGATTCTGTGGTGTGTGGAGTCAGGCTTCCCGATGGCTTTAGGTTGGCATCATTCTTATGTTTCCTTCCTTCCCTCCTCCACCAGTCGCAGACCAGTCGTCGCCAATCCATGGCCTTTAACATTCTCAATACTCCCAAGAAGTTGGGGAGCACTCTACTTAAAAGGGGTCTAAACAAGAAGTCCACACCCAAGTCTACACCCCAGGGACGTGGCGGCACCAGCAAATCCCCGCGCCTCTCCATCCGCAAATCCCCCAGCAGGAAGTCCCCACGGGGGTCCACAGCAAAGTCTCCGAAGACCAGCAAGGTGAGTGCTCCCAGTACAGCACAGGATGGTCTGGTGGGATCCGCTGGAGGCGTGTGTCCCTTTGACAGTCGCTCTTGTGTGCTTAACAAAGCAATGCTGTGCAGAATAACAGCAATGCTGCTATAAAGATTTATTCTGTCATCCTTCATTACACATTATATTATATCCCATCCATCACTACAGATTATATTATATAATCTGGAGAGTAATAGGTTAGGGACCCCCATTATAGTGTGTTTTGGTTGCAGTGTATGGGGGGGGGGGGGTTACCCCTCCGCCATATGCCTTGCCTGCTCAGTTGGGGTTTAATACTTGTGAGTTTTCCCCTGTATAGGTGGCACAGGATCTTCATGTCCAGGTAAGTGATGGGTGAGGTGAAGGTTTGGTGCACATGACGCTGAGGTTTGAGCTCTTCTATATGACGCCATATTGGTACCTGACTACACTGATCATCCATTTCCTGCATATAATATTACACACTCATTCACATGATCGGGTGACTGTAACCTAAGGTGATGTTGAAGGGCAGGGGGACGTCTATATGTGATATAGTGGCAGCACGGCATAGCAGAGCTCATTGTGCTCCTACAGTCACATCACACACCGATGTGTCCGGCCTCTGGGTCTTACAGAACAGGCCAGGTGTCTTCCTGGGTTCTCCGTATAGTCTGTGTCTCTCACACCTATCCAGCATGTAGTCACTAGTCTGTACCGCCGGCAGCCATGATGGGAGTTGTAGTTCTGCCTGATCTGCCGCCAACCTTTTCTTCTCCTCTACTAATGCTCCAATCTTTTTATTTTTTAGTTTTTTGAGAGGAACCAGAAAAAGAAGTAATCGTCTTTCTCCGGAGGAGGCAGCTTTATTCTCTATGGACATTGCTGGGTCGGGATTGGGCCCGGCGTGGAGTTTCTGGGCTTCGCGGACTTGTATGTAGAGGGGATGTGACCCTGCACGCTCTGCACTCCATATCATTGGGCGGCCTGAGGTCTGTGCTTTATGGCTGACCATGATGCTGGGTGGGGGAGGGGGGTCTCGTCCAGAGATGATCTGTAATCTCTGCTTGCATTTCATGCTCTCGCCTCTTATGTACCACAGGCGGTTTTATTTTACCCGGCGGATTCAATGACAAACTCTTTTAGTGCCTTATTGCTGTGGCTCTGTAATTTAGCAGGTTTTTTTTTTTAATTTATTAAAAATGTTTCTGCCTATGGGGTTCCTCTGTCTACACATAGAAAACAGGAGAATAACCAGCAGGATCTGTCACCAGCAGCTTGTTACCCCACTATGCCCCCTACCTGTCATTGATCACCCCCCTCCCCTTCGTTATATCACCCCTCTATACACATCTATGAGCCGTCCCCGGAGCCTTTTATGTTGTATATAACTTTCTACGCTTTTTTATGTTATAATGTGACTGCGGGCGGAGATAGCAAACGAGGCATAGCCCGTCTCCCCCCACTGCTGTACCCCCTGCTCCCCTCCCAACCACTGCTGTACCCCCAGTTCCCCTCACATCTCCCCCCCGTCTCTCCCTCCGCTATACCCCCAGCTCTCCTCACATCTCCCCCCCCCCCCCCCCCTCGTCTCCCACCCACCGCTGTACCCCCAGCTCCCCTCACATCTCCCACCCACCGCTGTACCCCCAGCTCCCCTCACATCTCCCACCCACCGCTGTACCCTTAGCTCCTCTCACATTCTGGGTTATTAAATCATGTATTTATCTCCAGTTATGCGTTATATTCTAGTCACCTCCAGAGCTGCGTTCAGTTACTTTGTCTTCTATCCACGGATTATGGGACCCCTGTTAGTTCAGTTTCTGTACTCTGCTGCGTTACCACCAAATCATGAGAACATTGCATTGTGGGATTTCTACTGCTGAGGGGCGATGAGCACAAGATGGTTGACTTCACTTCCTCCTTTAAGCTCCTTCCTTATTGCTCTACCCACTAAGCTTAGCCCCGCCTTATCAGTGATCCAGAGGCGATCAGGGGATCTAAAAGTAATACAGGATCCTGCAGACTGGGGGAGAGTTTTTTTTTTTTTTAATTTGCTTTTATACTTCTAGATGCACTGTTTATTGTTGGTTGACCGGCCCTCCATGTCCCCTCCAACCCTCAGTATATGTGTAGCTGGGTGTATACGATCTGTTCTCCCCACTACTGTAGTGAGGACCCGCTATACGTATACTATCAGTACTCCTAGTGAGGACCCTACAGGCTATACATATACTATGAGTACTGCTAGTGAGGGGACCCCCCACACAGGCTATACATATACTATCAGTACTCATAGTGAGGACCCCATAGGCTATATACAGTCAGTACTCATAGTGAGGACCCCCACACACAGGCTATACATATACTATCAGTACTCCTAGTGAGGGGATCCCCCACACAGGCTATACATATACTATCAGTACTCCTAGTGAGGGGATCCCCCACACAGGCTATACATATACTATCAGTACTCATAGTGAGGACCCCATAGGCAGTCAGTACTCATAGTGAGGACCCCTCCTATGGCGGCAGAGCGCGGGGTGGCGGCAGTGGCCTGGTCTGTAGCTTTAGGATCTTGTCTTTTTATACCTATGTATATCCCTTGTGATCACTTTACCCTCCAGTACCGGGGATGAAGTGGAGTGAATGGGATGAAGGCGTCTGGATGATGAGGGTCATAGTCCATCTTGGTGTAATCTCAGATTTGCACTGTTTCCATTTTTATTTTTGTAAATAAAGTTATCCGCTCGTGACCCCGTCGTCTCCACTGTATTTATTTTACCAGGCTGAAGAGGCTTCAGGCCTAGGAGATTACAGCATCTAGTACAATGCTTTATGGCACACTGCTGTACTGTAATAAGATATCAGCCTCTCCTCTTATATAACTGCTGTACTGTAATAAGATATCAGCCTCTCCTCTTATATCACTGCTGTACTGTAATAAGATATCAGCCTCTCCTCTTATATCACTGCTGTACTGTAATAAGATATCAGCCTCTCCTCTTATATCACTGCTGTACTGTAATAAGATATCAGCCTCTCCTCTTATATCACTGCTGTACTGTAATAAGATGTGATGAGTATGTTGGCTGTTGGGGGCGCTGTTGCATACCATGTTGAGGCTGAGGTCTCCATCACTGTTGTATGATGCATGGTGTGGCTCCATCACAAATATATATATAATTTGTGTGATCCTGCCTGACCTGCACTCTGCTGTAGTAGGACAGGACCCCTTATCTTCAGGAGACGATATAACCATATAATGGACGGGGTGAGGACACAAGTAGGAGACACTGGATGCACAGATGTTTATTGAGGTCTCATATACAGATGAGCGCTCTATCCCGACCGCCGCAGTCTCTGATACAGATGAGCGCTCTATCCCGGCCGCCGCAGTCTCTGATACAGATGAGCGCTCTATCCCGGCCGCCGCAGTCTCTGATACAGATGAGCGCTCTATCCCGACCGCCGCAGTCTCTGATACAGAAGAGCGCTCTATCCTGGCCGCCGCAGTCTCTGATACAGATGAGCGCTCTATCCCGGCCGCCGCACTCTCTGATACAGATGAGCGCTCTATCCTGGCCACACACTGGATGTGTTGGTGCTTGCGGTCTTCTCATCACTGATCACCAAAGCTGGACCAGCTGAGCCGCCATATTGGATGCCGTCATTGTTGTCTCTCTGGGTCTCTGTGTTTTCTGAATGTTATTTTGACTCGTTTGTCATCAAGCAGCTTAAACCTTAATCTCTTCTGGTCGCCTCCTGACGGATCCTGCACCACACAGGTAAACGTGTTCCTGAAGTCTTCAGGCTGCAGCGTCCTGAACTCCAGAGTTTGCGTCACCGTAAAGTTTCTCTGGTTGCTGGGTTTTGGTCTGTAAAGTATAGACGCTATGTTACATCCTGTATTTATACTCCGGAGCTGCACTCACTGTTCTGCCTGGAATGTATATCCAGCATAGGATTTACTCACCCTGCAGTCTTCTCGGTCACTCGCCCATCGGGGTACACGTCCTCCACAAATGTTCCGTTCACCAGCCAGTAGACGTTGTGGAACCTCTGGTACGTGGTCTCTGCTGTACATGGAACACTCAGCGCTTCACCTGGAAACAGAAGACAGTCAGTAAGTGAGCGGCCAATAGGGGCGCTGTGTGCACTGTGGGATCTCCCGGGGATACTCACCTTCCCTGCTGATGATTGTAGTGTTTGTGGGGTAGATAATCTTTGGTCTCCGCATGGCTGAAAAATAATAAAAGAAGCTGATGTGACACTGCTGTACACAATGTGTCATATTCTGTATACTACACCATCAGTTATCCATCTATTACTGTGATCATAGCCCCACCTGTGGTGTCCCTCTAGGGGTGTTACTATTGCATACACCCTACACTGCAAAAGTCTGAACTTTTTGTGGTCTTATTATGGTGAAAGTAGTATTGAAAGTTAACCACTAGCTGTCACTGTATTGTGTATTGGTGTATGAAAGCTGCACAGCTGAAGGATCGCAATAGGTTATTGTGTTTGTGTGTACCACAATCTGTAGACCAGTAGGATTTCTGCTTTTTTTCTTTCCTATCACCTCTCTTCTATTGTGCACCCTACACGCTGTAGAGGAAGTTAGTCCCATGGGTGGGGGAGGAGCAAGAGCTTTTTTGTTCGGGACGGTATGGAGGAAGGACGCAAGCTAGAGAGCTCTCCACAGCGGTCCTGTCTGGGCCTTAGCCCTCTGCCAGGTCCCCAAGAGTCAGTCTTAGGACCCTATTCCACAGTAACGATAATCTGCCCGATTCGACCGATTATCGTTCGGTGAAATAGAGAGACTGATCAGCCGCCGATCTTGTCATCAGCTGATCGTTCATTTAGGGCCAGGCCTAAAATCATCGTTCCCCCCCGGACATCGCTACGGTTGAATAGCGGCGGGCGACTGACGATTTGACAAGCAGCAGCAGCATCATACATTACCTGTCCGGTCGGCTTCTCCGCGCTGTCTTCATCCCCGGGTCCCGTGCTTTATCTTCAGAATGGCCGGTCAGCTGACGGAGCGCTCAGCCAATCACAGGCCGGGACCGCCGCGGCCTGTGATTGGCTGAGTGTGGCCTGTCAGCTGACCGGCCATTCTGAAGATAGAGCTTGCGGGACTTGGGGATGAAGACAGCGAGGAGAAGATGACCGGACAGGTAATGTATGATGCTGCAGGGACATCGGTAACGATGTCCTTGCAGCCCTTTCTCAACGATCATCAGGCCGTGGAATAGGCCCAGTCAACGAGCGGCGATCTAGCAGATCGCTGCTCGTTTACATTGTTGATCGGGCCCTCCTCGGCCCGTGGAATAGTACCCTTAGCCAGTGCCCCGCATGGGTAGGATGCAAGACAGTACACTGTTACCAACCTTCTCACAAGTACCCACCCAAAGCACTATGCAGTGTTAAACCTCTTAGGAGAGGACTAGCCAACAGATAACCTCAATCCACGCCTAGGACAAGGAGAAGTCACAGAGCAAGACAGTATCCACTGCAGAGCCAAAGAGCTAGGAACTGATCCGGGTGGAGCAAAGTTGCAGTAAGCCTATGAACTCCCATCTTGCAGTGCGGGTGTCAGTAGGGAACCCTTAGCTGGGGCCTGTGTCACCCATTAGCCCAATGCTAGTGGGCATAAGGTGGTGTGAAGACTAAAGTAAAGGTCAATACACGGGTACAGGTTTTCTTCTACAAGTATCCTATCGTATTCTCCAACATCTCAGCAGAGCACACTACTAAATGGGTTGAGACTCGTACGGCATCCTCCTCTCTGCTACTCTACCTCAACACAACTCTACCGAAACAACTATCTCCTACTCTGCACTTATCTCACAGATCTGGTTGTCTTATGTTCAAGTGTTTATTGGAACTTTATCAAGTGTATATAAGTGTATATCAGAGACCTTCTGTATTACCTGCTGCACATTTACAGGTAGTAAACTAACTCAATGTTATCTCAGTCTGTGATCATTCACCACCACCTGCACAGCATACACACCCCAACCTTGGGACTCTTCCCCTATCTGTGGGTGGTGGGTCCTACTATCCGGGAGGGTCATTACACCGCTCTGGACACCTGTGACTACATCATCTGTGACATTATCCCAAGGGACCTGGTAGCAGCCCGGCAGGACACCGACCACGGGAAAAGGGTATAACCGGCCTTACCGACTAAAAGCAGGTGTACCATCACACCTGTCTGCCCACCTGGCATTAGCGCCACGCGACATAATAAGGTTTGGCTGTATTTCGGTCATCCACCACGGGAGTGGTGTCACACTACAACACCTAGCAAGTGACCGATGACATCACTGATATAATAGCATGACTACAGCCCCGCCCCCTGATGATATCACTGATATAATATCATGATTACAGCCCCGCCCCCCGGATGATATCACTGATACAATAATGTGATCACAGCCCCGCCCCCGGATGACATCACTGATACAATAACGTGATCACAGCCCTGCCCCCCGGATGACATAGCTGATACAATAACGTGATTACAGCCCTGCCTCCCGGATGACATAGCTGATACAATAATGTGATCACAGCCCCGCCCCTGGATGGCATCACTGATACAATTACGTGATCACAGCCCCCCCCCCCCCCCCCCCCGGATGACATCACTGATACAATTACGTGATCACAGCCCCCCCCCCAGATGACATGTGAGATCCACACATCTTATAGTACAGGAACAGCTATTTATCTATTACTGCTTCCAGCCAGCCTGTATATCATGTGTATAGAGAGAGTCACAGCCCCGCCCCCTGGATGACATCACTGAGAGGTAGTGACTGCCCTGCCCTGTGGATGACATCCCCGAGAGGTAGTCACAGCCCCGCCCCCTGGATGACATCACTGAGAGGTAGTGACTGCCCTGCCCTGTGGATGACATCCCCGAGAGGTAGTCACAGCCCCGCCCCCTGGATAACATCGCTCAGAGGTAGTCAGAGCCCCGCCCCCTGGATGACATCACTGCTGTTCTGTACATCATGTTATAGGTTGAGACATCACAATATAATATATGCACTTTGGGGTAACTTACCTGCAGTAACATTGATGAGACTGTAGATCAGAAGAGCAGTAAGTAGAGACAGGCCACCTACCCTGCCCTGACCTGTAAGAACAGAGGCGACATTCAATGGACTCTCCTTGTATATTGGGGCCCTCTCTCTGTGTCTAAGAATGGGGTGACTCTCTAAGAAGGGGACTACGTAAGAGGGGAGTGATTCCCTAAGAAGGGGACTACCTAAGAGGGGGGTGACTCCCTAAGAAGGGGATGGCTACCTAAGTAAGGAACTACCTAAGAAGGGGGTGACTCCCTAAGAAGGGGACTACCTAAGAGGGGAGTGACTCCCTAAGAAGGGGACTACCTAAGAGGGGGGTGACTCCCTAAGAAGGGGACTACCTAAGAAGGGGAATACCTAAGAGGGGGTGACTCCCTAAGAAGGGGACTACCTAAGAGGGGGTGACTCCCTAAGAAGGGGATTACCTAAGAGGGGGTGACTCCCTAAGAAGGGGACTACCTAAGAGGGGGTGACTCCCTAAGAAGGGGACTACCTAAGAGGGGGTGACTCCCTAAGAAGGGGACTACCTAAGAGGGGGTGACTCCCTAAGAAGGGGACTACCTAAGAGGGGGTGACTCCCTAAGAAGGGGACTACCTAAGAGGGGGGTGACTCCCTAAGAAGGGGACTACCTAAGAAGGGGAATACCTAAGAGGGGGTGACTCCCTAAGAAGGGGACTACCTAAGAGGGGGTGACTCCCTAAGAAGGGGACTACCTAAGAGGGGGTGACTCCCTAAGAAGGGGACTACCTAAGAGGGGGTGACTACCTAAGAGGGTGTGGCTCCCTAAGAAGGGGACTACCTAAGAGGGGGGTGACTCTCTAAGAAGGGGACTACCTAAGAGGGGGTGACTCCCTAAGAAGGGGACTACCTAAGAGGGGGTGACTCCCTAAGAAGGGGACTACCTAAGAGGGGGTGACTCCCTAAGAAGGGGACTACCTAAGAGGGGGTGACTCCCTAAGAAGGGGACTACCTAAGAGGGGGTGACTACCTAAGAGGGTGTGGCTCCCTAAGAAGGGGACTACCTAAGAGGGGGTGACTCCCTAAGAAGGGGACTACCTAAGAGGGGGTGACTACCTAAGAGGGTGTTGCTCCCTAAGAAGGGGACTACCTAAGAGGGGGTGACTACCTAAGAGGGTGTGGCTCCCTAAGAAGGGGACTACCTAAGAGGGTGTGGCTCCCTAAGAAGGGGACTACCTAAGAGGGTGTGGCTCCCTAAGAAGGGGACTACCTAAGAGGGGGTGACTCCCTAAGAAGGGGATTACCTAAGAGGGGGTGACTCCCTAAGAAGGGGACTACCTAAGAGGGGGTGACTCCCTAAGAAGGGGACTACCTAAGAGGGGGGGACTCCCTAAGAAGGGGACTACCAAAGAGGGGGGGGACTACCAAAGAGGGGGGGGACTCCCTAAGAAGGGGACTACCTAAGAGGGGGGGGACTCCCTAAGAAGGGGACTACCTAAGAGGGGGTGACTCCCTAAGAAGGGGATTACCTAAGAGGGTGTGGCTCCCTAAAAAGGGGACTACTTGTTCACATTGTCAGGGATTATTTCTCTCTCAAGTATTGCACAGAGTGCTTCTAGCTGACACAAGAACTATTGTACAGCGGTTAGAGAAGTGCCATTAGCCGACGTGCCCACGCTGACCACCCATATACAAGTCACACAACACAAGCCAGGGTGTAAGGCTCCTGACAGCAGTATCCTATGCTGATATAGCAGCTCCTCTGCCTGGTGACCCCTCATCTCACTTTAAAGGGTTCCCCAGCATTAGTAAAACACGTCCACTTTCTTCCAGAGGCAGCACTGCTCTTGTCTCCAGGTTGGGTGCAGGTTTTGCAATTCAGTTCCATTGAAGTGAATGGAGCTTAATTGCAAACCGCACCTGAACTGGAGACAAGAGCGGTGCTGTCTCTGGAAGAAAGTGGTCGTGTTTTTCTAATACTTGAGAACCCCTTTAAGCAGAAGTCTATCTTTAAAGTTACAGAGGCACCAAGTATATATCAACTCAGTCAGAACTGCTACAGCAGGATTTGCCTACAGGACTGACTTAAGGGAAGCTCCGGCAGAACAACTGCGCTGAAAACACTACTGTGAGAGTAAGAGAACTGCCAAGTAAAAGTGTTCATCTGCTTAAAGGGGTATTCTGCTCAGGTAAAATACATGGTGAATCATCCCCCTCCTCCTGGAGACTAACAATTCCTTCCATATTATCCTATCAGTCTCCTTCCCCCAGTTCTCAGCTGCTGCCTTCTGCTGAAGACACAGAAATCTGTGTGTGAGCCTTTCTCTCTGTCTCCCCCTCCTCCCCCCTCCCTTCTGAGACGGATGATGTACACAGTGTCCCTGGCAGGCTGTTTCTGCACTCTGTAATGTAATGAAGGTTAATCTGAACTCAAATTGCTGCTGACCTCGCTGTGATTAATCCACCTGGCATTACAGAGTGCAGATACAGCCAGTCAGGGACTTGTTTACATCAGCCGTTTCAGAAGGGAGGGGGAGACAGAGAGAAAAGCTCACACACAGATGTTTGCGTCTTCAGCAGAAAGCAGCAGCTGAGAACTGGGGGAAGGAGACTGAATAGATAATAACATGTATAAAAGGAATTATCAGTCTCGGGGAGGAGGGGGGGGATTCACTATGTGTTTGGTCACCATCATTTTTTTTCTCTTTCAAATCAACTGGTCCCACCAAGTGCCAGAGATCTGTAATTCACATCTATTAAAAAATCTCCAGTCTTCCAGTACTTCTCAGCTGCTGTATGTCCTGCAGGAAGTGGTGTATTCTCTCTAGTCTGACACAGTGCTCTCTGCTGCCACCTCTGTCCATGTCAGGAACTGTCCAGAGCAGGAGAGGTTTTCTATGGGGATTTGCTGCTGCTCTGAACAGTTCCTGACATGGACAAAGGTGGCAGCAGAGAGCACTGTGTCTGACTGGAAAGAATACATCACTTCCTGCAGGACATACAGCAGCTGATAAGTACTGAAATATTTTTTTTATAGAAGTAATTTACAAATCTCTGCCACTTGCTGGGACAGTTGACAGTTGACTTCGAAGAATTTTTTTTTTTGCTTAACAACCCCTTTAAGTTATACTTTACCTATGAGGGGCTTCTACCGCTCCGAGCCCTGTGACAAGTACCGCAACCCCTGCCCTTGTGAGTACCACCTAGCCCCCTGGGTCACCGCACTGACCCCTCTCCAGATCCCCCACACACGTATCATTTATATCACTGTCACACCCAGAGCTGCGCTCACACTTCTGCAGGTTGCCGGTGACTGATGAGCAGTGGATTGTGGCAGAAAAAGCGAAGCAGCAGGTCACTATTTGAAGGGGTTATCCAACGTGGCCGCTTTCTTCCAGAAACAGCAGCCGTCTTCTTGCCCTCAGCTTGGGTTTAGGTTTTGCAGCTCAGTCCCATTAAAGTGAATGGAGGTGACTTGTAATACCGCACACAGCCTGAGGACAGGGGGGGCGCTGTTATTGTAGGAAAGTAGCCGTGTTCTACCTGATTCTGGATAATCCCTTTTATACCGCACCAGCACTATATAGACTATAGGGGTCGCTGTGGTAGCAGTTCTGGGGGTCTCTCCCCTCTGATATAATGATCCCACCATAATGTCGCCCCCTGGAGTCACCACCAGCCTATTGCAGTCTTACCTTGTGCTGAGCAGAGTCTCGTCCTCCCCGCCGGCAGCTGCATGATGGCACTGACTCAGCCACAGCCAGGCTGTCATTTATAGCAGCAGCGGCGGCTGTCACATGGGGGCGGAGTCATCTCCACCATCATCAGAGGGAAACCCCACACACACTCACACTCACACACTCACACATGTACTCACATACCGCACCTCTGTGCTCACACTGTGACACAGGAGAACCTGGGAGTCTGTGCAAATGGGAAGGAACAGCCACGTGACAGACTTAGATACAGCGCCTCAGCAGAGTGTATCACACCTGACAGGCTTAGATACAGCACCTCAGCAGAGTGTATCACACCTGACAGGCTTAGATACAGCACCTCAGCAGAGTGTATCACACCTGACAGGCTTAGATACAGCACCTCAGCAGAGTGTATCACACCTGACAGGCTTAGATACAGCGCCTCAGCAGTGTGTATCACACCTGACAGGCTTAGATACAGTCTCTGGAGAGTATTTACTCCAGTACAGCTGGAGAGTCTTCAGGTTTCACTTTTATTCTCCTGCCGGGATTCTCGCTTTCCTGTAACCAGACATCATTACTGTACACGGAGACCAACCGGGCCCCACTGCTATAACCTGGGGATCTCACCATTACGTACACACCATGATGCTATAACCTGGGTATATACTGTATATAGTTGTATATGTAAAGCTGGTGTATATAGTTGTATATGTACAGCTGGTATAACCTGGGTATATCCTGTATATAATATATATGTACAGCTGGTATAACCTGGGTTTATACTGTATATAATTATATATGTACAGCTGGTATAACCTGGGATCTCCTGTATATAATATATATGTACAGCTGGTATAACCTGGGTATATACTGTATATAATATATATGTACAGCTGGTATAACCTGGGTATATACTGTATATAATTATATAGGTACAGCTGGTATAACCTGGGTATATCCTGTATATAATATATATGTACAGCTGGTATAACCTGGGTTTATACTGTATATAATTATATATGTACAGCTGGTATAACCTGGGATCTCCTGTATATAATATATATGTACAGCTGGTATAACCTGGGTATATACTGTATATAATATATATGTACAGCTGGTATAACCTGGGTATATACTGTATATAATTATATAGGTACAGCTGGTATAACCTGGGTATATCCTGTATATAATATATATGTACAGCTGGTATAACCTGAGTTTATACTGTATATAATTATATATGTACAGCTGGTATAACCTGGGATCTCCTGTATATAATATATATGTACAGCTGGTATAACCTGGGTATATACTGTATATAATATATATGTACAGCTGGTATAACCTGGGTATATACTGTATATAGTTTAATATGTACAGCTGGTATAACCTGGGTATCTCCTGTATATATTTATATATGTACAGCTGGTATAACCTGGGGATCTCCTGTATATAATTATATATGTATAGCTAGTATAACCTGGGGATCTCCTGTATATAATTATATATGTACAGCTGGTATAACCTGGGTATCTCCTGTATATAGTTATATACACTCACCGGCCACTTTATTAGGTACACCATGCTAGTAACGGGTTGGACCCCCTTTTGCCTTCAGAACTGCCCCAATTCTTGGTGGCATAGATACAACAAGGTGCTGGAAGCTTCCTCAGAGATTTTGGTCCATAGTGACATGATGACATCACACAGTTGCCGCAGATTTGTCGGCTGCACATCCATGATGCCAATCTCCCGTTCCACCACATCCCAAAGATGCTCTATTGGATTGAGATCTGGTGACTGTGGAGGCCATTGGAGTACAGTGACCTCATTGTCATGTTCAAGAAACCAGTCTGAGATGATTCTAGCTTTATGACATGGCGCATTATCCTGCTGAAAGTCGCCATCAGATGTTGGGTCCATTGTGGTCATAAAGGGATGGACATGGTCAGCAACAATACTCAGGTAGGCTGTGGCGTTGCAACGATGCTCAATTGGTACCAAGGGGCCCAAAGAGTGCCAAGAAAATATTCCCCACACCATGACACCACCACCACCAGCCTGAACCGTTGATACAAGGCAGGATGGATCCATGCTTTCATGTTGTTGACGCCAAATTCTGACCCTACCATCCGAATGTCGCAGCAGAAATCGAGGATCATCAGACCAGGCAATGTTTTTCCAATCTTCTACTGTCCAATTTCGATGAGCTTGTGCAAATTGTAGCCTCAGTTTCCTGTTCTTAGCTGAGCGGAGTGGCACCCGGTGTGGTCTTCTGCTGCTGTAGCCCATCTGCCTCAGAGTTGGCCGTACTGTGCGTTCAGAGATGCTCTTCTGCCTACCTTGGTTGTAACGGTTGGCTATTTGAGTCACTGTTGCCTTTCTATCAGCTGGAACCAGTCTGCCCATTCTCCTCTGACCTCTGGCATCAACAAGGCATTTCCGCCCACAGAACTGCCGCTCACTGGATGTTTTTTTCTTTTTCGGACCATTCTCTGTAAACCCTAGAGATGGTTGTGCGTGAAAATCCCAGTAGATCAGCAGTTTCTGAAATACTCAGACCAGCCCTTCTGGCACCAACAACCATGCCACGTTCAAAGGCCTCACATCACCTTTCTTCCCCATACTGATGCTCGGTTTGAACTGCAGGAGATTGTCTTGACCATGTCTAGATGCCTAAATGCACTGAGTTGCCGCCATGTGATTGGCTGATTAGAAATTAAGTGGTAACGTGCAGTTGGACAGGTGTACCTAATAAAGTGGCCGGTGAGTGTATGTACAGCTGGTATAACCTGGGTATCTCCTGTATATAACTATATATGTACAGCTGGTATAACCTGGGTATCTCCTGTATATAATTATATATGTATGGCTGGTATATCCTGGGTATATACTGTATATATTTATATATGTACAGCTGGTATAACCTGGGTATCTCCTGTATATAATTATATATGTACAGCTGGTATAACCTGGGGATCTCCTGTATATAATTATATATGTACAGCTGGTATAACCTGGGTATATAGTGTATATAATTATATATGTACAGCTGATATAACCTAGGAATATACTGTATATAATTATATATGTACAGCTGGTATAACCTGGGTATATAGTGTATATAATTATATATGTACAGCTGATATAACCTGGGTATATAGTGTACATAGTTATATATGTACAGCTGGTATAACCTGGGTATATAGTGTATATAATTATATATGTACAGCTGATATAACCTGGGAATATACTGTATATAATTATTTATGTACAGCTGGTATAACCTGGGTATATAGTGTACATAGTTATATATGTACAGCTGGTATAACCTGGGTATATAGTGTATATAATTATATATGTACAGCTGATATAACCTGGGAATATACTGTATATAATTATATATGTACAGCTGGTATAACCTGGGTATATAGTGTATATAATTATATATGTACAGCTGATATAACCTGGGAATATACTGTATATAATTATATATGTACAGCTGGTATAACCTGGGTATATAGTGTATATAATTATATATGTACAGCTGATATAACCTGGGAATATACTGTATATAATTATATATGTACAGCTGGTATAACCTGGGGATCTCCTGTATATAATTATATATGTACAGCTGGTATATCCTGGGTATATACTGTATATAATTAGATATGTACAGCTGGTATAACCTGGGTATATACTGTATATAATTATATATGTACAGCTGATATAACCTGGGTATATACTGTATGTAATTATATATGTACAGCTGGTATAACCTGGGTATATACTGTATATAATTATATATGTACAGCTGATATAACCTGGGTATATACTGTATGTAATTATATATGTACAGCCGGTATAACCTGGGGATCATGTTTCTTTCTGTCTTCAGGGCAGGTGGAGGTGACTCAGTCTTTCAGCCTATAAGTGGGAGCACAGGGTGACTCAGCAGTGACAATGCACCTGTGCTATGGCGGGGAGCAGTGTGTCACAGTCTTTTAGCTTCTTTGATAAGGAACAATGGCCTCACAGGGTGGTTAAAAGTGGGGTGTCACTCACTGGGGGGCTCTTGGTGTCACTAAGCGGGGTGCTCTCGGTGTTACTCAGCGGGGGGCTCTTGGTATCACTCAGCGGCGGTGGGGGCTCTCGGTGTCTCAGCGGCGGTGGGGGCTCTCAGTGTTACTCAGCGGGGGTCTCTCGGTGTCACTCAGCGGGGGGGTCTTGGTGTCACTCAGCGGCGGTGGGGGCTCTCAGCGTTACTCAGCGGGGGGGTCTTGGTGTCATTCAGCGGCGGTAGGGGCTCTCAGTGTTACTCAGCGGGGGTCTCTCGGTGTCACTCAGCGGGGGCTCTCGGTGTCACTCAGTAGGGGGCTCTCGGTGTCACTCAGCGAGGGTCTCTCGGTGTCACTCAGCAGGGGGCTCTCGGTGTCACTCAGCGGGGGTGGAGGCTCTCAGTGTCACTCAGCGGGGGTGGAGGCTCTCAGTGTTACTCAGCGGGGGCTCTCAGTGTTACTCAGCGGGGGTCTCTCGGTGTCACTCAGCGGGGGTGCTTGGTGTCCCATTTTTAAAACTGCTGCCCAATTCCTGACATCTGTGCCGGCACCACCAGGATTTTTGCACCAGTGCCGGCCAGGTAGTATAAAAATGTAAAGCAAGTGCAGTAGTAGTCTCTAGGCCTGGCCTAAATCCCTGGAAGGTCCTTGTCTCTATAAAGCAGCTTTTTTCCCCAGAAGGGCCTGGCCTAAATCCCTGGAAGGTCCTTGTCTCTATAAAGCAGCTTTTTTCCCCAGAAGGGCCTGGCCTAAATCCCTGGAAGGTCCTTGTCTCTATAAAGCAGCTTTTTTCCCCAGAAGGGCCTGGCCTAAATCCCTGGAAGGTCCTTGTCTCTATAAAGCAGCTTTTTTCCCCAGAAGGGCCTGGCAGCTGCAAGAGAAATGGATATGGCTACAACCAAACTAGATAAATCATGATAGTAAGTACTAGTTATGATTACCTCAGACTTCTCTCTACCAGTAGGGGACAAGTCCTGGAGTCTATATGTAGTGGGGGAGAGGGCCATGCGCTCGGTCTGGTCAGGGTGCAGTAGTGGAGTGTAGACTGCTGCTGTTCCAGTTTCCTGTATTCTTGTTCCTGTAGCCTGTATCGCTAAAACACCAGGGGTGCGACTACACCAGAGGGATCCAGCTTGTCCACGCTGAGAGGGTCATGAACTCTCAAGTCTTCAGTCAAGTCGGGCATTCTGTAGTGTTTCTCAAGTCTAGCCAGAGGTTGAATAAGCTGCATTCCTTGCCGATTGGGCCCCCTGGGCCCCCTGCCCCTTCCGAGTCCTGTTTACGGTTAACGCCAAGGTCAATTGCAAGCTAATTTGTATAATACACTAGTGAGGGCAGATAGTGATGTCGGGGAGCGACAGGAGAACCAAGGGGTATTAATGCCAAAGAGACAGGGCACCTTCCCATGTTTGAGGTGTGCTCAATGTAGAAATGTCCAGAAAGGAGCACCCTCAATGGGAACGGTTTATGACCTTAATATCCAATTTACGCGCAACAGTAAGAACGTCCTATACATCGTAAGAACGTCACATACATCGTAAGAACGTCACATACATCGTAAGAACGTCACATACATCGTAAGAACGTTATATACATCGTAAGAACGTTATATACATCGTAAGAACGTCCTATACATCATAAGAACGTCACATACTTCGTAAGAACTTCATACACATCATAGGAACGTCACATACATCATAAGAACGTCACATACTTCGTAAGAACGTCCTATACATCATAAGAACGTCACATACATCATAAGAATGTCATATACATCATAAGAACGTCCTATACATCATAAGAACGTCCTATACATCATAAGAACGTCACATACATCATAAGAACGTCCTATACATCATAAGAACGGAACGTGATATACATCATAAGAACGTCCTATACATCATAAGAACGTCCTATACATCATAAGAACGGAACATGATATACATCATAAGAACGTCCTATACATCATAAGAACGTCACATACATCATAAGAACGTCACATGCATCATAAGAATGTCATATACATCATAAGAACGGAACATGATATACATCATAAGAACGTCCTATACATAATAAGAACGTCACATACATCATAAGAATGTCATATACATCGTAAGAACGGAACGTGATATACATCATAAGAACGTCATATACATCATAAGAACGTCACATACATAATAAGAACGTCACATACATCATAAGAACGTCCTATACATCATAAGAACGTCACATACATCATAAGAACGTCCTATACATCATAAGAACGTCCTATACATCATAAGAACGTCATATACATAATAAGAACGTTATATACATCATAAGAACGTCACATACATCATAAGAACGTTATATACATCATAAGAACGTCACATACATAATAAGAACGTTATATACATCATAAGAACGTCACATACATCATAAGAACGTCCTATACATCATAAGAACGTCACATACATCATAAGAACGTCACATGCATCATAAGAACGTCCTATACATCATAAGAACATCACATACATCATAAGAACGTCATATACATCATAAGAACGTCCTATACATCATAAGAACGTCCTATACATCATAAGAACGTCATATACATCGTAAGAACGTCCTATACATCATAAGAACGTCACATACATCATAAGAACGTCCTATACATCATAAGAACGTCACATACATCATAAGAACGTCACATACATCATAAGAACGTCCTATACATCATAAGAACGTCATATACATCGTAAGAACGTCATATACATCGTAAGAACGGAACGTGATATACATCATAAGAACGTCACATACATCATAAGAACGTCCTATACATCATAAGAACGTCCTATACATCATAAGAACGTCACATACATCATAAGAACGTCCTATACATCATAAGAACGTCACATACATCATAAGAATGTCATATACATCATAAGAACGTCCTATACATCATAAGAACGTCATATACATCGTAAGAACGGAACGTGATATACATCATAAGAACGTCACATACATCATAAGAACGTCACATACATCATAAGAACGTCCTATACATCATAAGAACGTCACATACATCATAAGAACGTCACATACATCATAAGAACGTCACATACATCATAAGAACGTCACATACATCATAAGAACGTCCTATACATCATAAGAACGTCCTATACATCATAAGAACATCACATACATCATAAGAACGTCACATACATCATAAGAACGTCCTATACATCATAAGAACGTCACATACATCATAAGAACGTCACATACATCATAAGAACGTCACATACATCATAAGAACGTTATATACATCATAAGAACGTCCTATACATCATAAACTGCCCGTATGGTTAGCGAGACCATACAATCAATCAGAGATGAGATGTGGCAATCGGTTACTGCCTATACCTTACATTTCAGAGACATATCCATCTGTCCACACTTCTTTTATACTCTGCTTGCCAATAGTATTTTATTGTTTTATCTAATGCGACTTCTTTTTTTAGGGATCCATTATTGATAGAAAACCGCTCGGTAGTCGGCTGATCCTCGTGATCCTGACACCACCGTTTGTGTCCTGTGTAACTTACATTGAATTTGCGTATAGATTTGTTTGTCTTGTTTGCTTTCTGTGATTAGTTGCTCTGCTGTCGTGTTTGCTATGTTGTCTACTGTTACCCTGACTACAGTGACGCCCCCATAGCTGACGTCTCTCTGAGAAAGCGAATCCGCGCTAATCCTAAGAGTTCCCGGTGATGTTGGAGCCATCATGTGTTACGTCATTAATACATGTCCTGTTCCACATATAAGACAGCAGCGCTACATGTGCTAGACTAGCTGAGGAGGGCGACACGCCGAAACACGTCCTTGTCAGGTATGCAGGGCCTGAATGGTGTGTATATATACAAATAAACGATATTTGCAGAAGAATCAGTGAGTGGCGGGAACCCTTCCTTTCTACCTGCTCCTACAAGCTGACACGCCTGGATGTGCCCAGTCTCACCTCACAGCAAGGTCGGATCTCTACCGTGAACACTAGTTTCTCTCTCATATTCATATTGCAACCAAGCCAAAGTACTTCTCAAACAGTTCCCCTCCAAGTAGTCGCCCCTCTGCCCAAATCTTCTTACAAGTAACCAAACTCACAGATTGTCCTTCTCTAAAAGTCTAAGGAAACTCTTATTACACTCTAAGTTCTAACTCACAGGGGAATTACCCCAACAGCCCCACTCCTAAGCACTCTACTGTGACTAAGGACCCTGGACAATTATCGTGTGAATTATCGTTATATATCGGTCAAATTTAAACAACAATCGCTTCGTGTGAATGCAGCAACGATCAAACGTCCAGCCAGAAATCGTTCATTCGGTGCCAAAATCGTGGCTAATCGTTCACTAATCGTTCAGTGTGTTCCACATCGTTTCTTCATTTGCTGGGATTGTAATAACGATCGTAACTAACGACTATCGTTCTGTGTAATATGGTGAACGATTTCAGGTTCACGATAAACAATCTTGTTTGCGATCGACAATCGTTGAAAATTGCTTCGTATGACAGGAACCCAAGGATTGTGACCGAGTGCAACATCTGTGACCGAGTGACTGTGACCGGTATCGCGTACTTGCAATTCAAAGACTTTATAAGTGAAGGTAAAGTTCTGCTTCTTCCCAGAACTCCTTATGATTTTGTCTGGTGCCAACACGTTGTGGATTAGGGGTAATAAGAACATGTCATGAAGTGGTTGCAGGAACTTTGGGTGCCACTCAGGCCCCGTGACAAGCACTGCAGGAGTACCGCAACATCTGCAAGCCGGCTGCATTTACCATCTTGCAGAACCCTCGGTCATCACATATATCTGTATGTTATCCAGGGAGCTAGGGGGACTTACCTTCCCAGATATCTATTAATACAACCTGGCATATCTGCTCAGACATGTGGTGGACTGGCTGAGGGCCAGGGGGCCCCTACCCTACTTTCAGTTTGGAGCAGGGGCGGAACTACCGCCGTAGCAGCCGTAGCGGCTGCTACGGGGCCCCGCCGCATCAGGGGGCCCGTGGCGTGGGCCCCCGGAGCTGACATAGTCTGCAGCACCCGGCGGTCATTTATAAGGGGCTAACACGGGGGCATCTGTAAGGGAGAATACACAGAGGGGCATATACTATAAGGGGCTCACATAGTGTTAGGGCTACCAACTAAATGAGGGTGTAAAGGGGCCAATACAGATGTGCAGTGTGTATATAGATGAGGATGGTGCCAGTATAAGGAGCCTAATATGTCTGTCTGGCAGATTCTGTGGATTTGTGGCTCGGAGAAGTTCTCATAACGGCCCAGGACAGATGGAGAAGAAAATGAAAAGGGAAGAACTCTGATCAGAGAAGACGTCTCCTGTGAGTCACCTGATATAACTGCACTGTAATGTATTTGGTGTACAGAACCTGTGTACAGCTGAGTGTGTTGATGGCGTAGTGATCGATCGAGGGAGGGGGGGGGCCCCAATCAAAAGTTTGCTATGGGGCCCAGCCATTTCTAGTTACGCCCCTGGTTTGGAGTCAGCCTTGGATTCCCCTTGGTCCCTATGCACATTGCTCACCATTGCTGAGCTCTCCCATCCTTCACCAAACACAGTCTCCTCCTTCAAGATACCATGGGAGGTGTGCCATAATGGAGCTCTATTTCTCATCAGCAAACATATGGCCCCTCTGATCATAATTCCATCTAGGAGTGAATAACAAACTTTATCTTAGGAAGATATACACCATATCATGCACTAAACAGAACACAGATACCTCTCTTTTCCTGAAACCAGAAACCAATATGGACCTCCGGCCAGCCACTTCCTACCCTACAACCAGCTGATGGCATTCCCTTAAACCAACTAAGGGCATTCCTCTGCAACCAACCTATGGCATTACCCTACTACCAACCTATGGCATTCCCCTACAACCAACCGATGGTATTCCCCTACAACCAATTGATGGCATTCCTATACAACCAACTGATAGCAATTCCCTACAACCAACTAATGGCATTCCTCTACAGCCAACCAATGGCATTCCTCTATAACCAACCAAAGGCATTCCCATACAACCAACTGATGGCATTCCTCTACAACCAACTGGTGGAATTCTTCTACAACCAACCCATGGCGTTCCTTTACAACCAACTGATGGCATTCCCCTACAACCAACCGATGGCATTCCCCTACAACCAACTGATGGCATTCTTCTACACCAACTGATGGCATTCCCCTACAACCAACCGATGGCATTCCCCTACGACCAACCAGCGCCGATCACATATACTAATTTACATACCCCACCATAGGAGGTAAAAATATCTCTTCTAATACACACTATAGTTGTAGTTGGTAAAAAGGTGTCTATTAGCAAACTGGTTGGTTCCTCATGTGCCATCTTCTGGAGGTGTGATGAGCCAAGTGAAAAAAAAAAATACATGACAATGGACCAACTGAAGGTTATCCACTTTAAAGACAAGGCCAGCACAGCTTTCTTTAAAAAATGGAAACCCTTTGCTAATTCTATCTTTTCTCGAGCGGAAATCATATAAGTGATGACCCCGTTAGTTGACGCGGAATGGTATCTTCTGAAGGAGATCCCAGGCTCCCTGGGAAACACATTAATTTCGGCCATAATACAATCCTTATTCACGGAGACCAGGCCATTATAAACATGGTGCCACCAGGGGCGGAGATCATAGAGAAAGGTGGGACGGAGAGATTGGTATTGTTCCTTTTGACACAGATTGTATCTAATAAAATCCTGTAGATGTGCAGCCCTCTTGGTTTAGGCCGTACAACTTAAGGCTGGGTTCACACTACGTATATTTCAGTCAGTATTGTGGTCCTCATATTGCAACCAAAACCAGGAGTATATTAAAAACACAGAAAGGATCTGTTCACACAATGTTGAAATTGAGTTGATGGCCGCCATTTAATGGCAAATATTTGCTGGTATTTTAAAACAACGGCTGTTGTATTGAAATAATGGCCGTTATTTACTGTTATATGGCGGCCATCCACTCAATTTCACCATTGTGTGAACAGATCCTTTCTGTGTTTTTAATCCACTCCTGGTTTTGGTTGCAATATGAGGACCACAATACTGACTGAAATATACGTAGTGTGAACCCAGCCTAAAATGTTTTGGGCGGGAATGATATCTCATCACAGCTGTCATTATGTTTTAAGTAAGTATAAAAAGAAATAAAAATATTTTTGATGAATGGTTCCAGTGGTCATCTGATGCTGAAGTCATGGTCACCAAGAATAGAACTGCGCATGAATCAGACATTGAATGGCTTTCCTTCAACAGCTGAAATATTCTTTATAAATAGACATAGATTCCAAGAAGCCATGGGGTGTCTCAGAGAGGGACCAAATTTTTATAATGCCCTACAGAAGCGAGCCACTAATTGATGTCCAGCATACGCCTCATCAGTATGTACTTAAGGCCCTATTCCAGGGAACGATTATCGTTCATAAACTCGCTCCAATGACCCCTCGTTAACGATCACTAAACGTTTTTTTTTAGCGAACGATAACACATAACACACGTGGGAACGTGAACGATATATGTAGTGTAACGATTATTTTGCGGTAGTTACATGGTCGTTTCAAACGTTTGCCGGGGTGATCATGACCATACGACACACCTACTTTTTTTAAACCTTTTTACGAACGACTGAAAGATTTTTAATTAAATTTTTCACAGACCAACCATTTTTTTTCGACGTGCTAAAAAACAATTTTGAACGACTCACCACCGATTTTGCAGTTGTCGTTCGCTCGTTTACAGGTATTCCACGGAAGGATTCGTTAACGAGCGGTCGTTGGAGCGAGTTTATGAACGATAACTGTTCCGTGGAATAGGGCCTTTACTTTGTGTGACCTTTTTTTTTATAAAACCTTCTTGAAGAATAGAAGAAAGAGTAATTTATTTCTTGAAGGTTCTTTCTTCTGACCAGAGGGATAACTTTATTCAAAGTTTAGAATATAAGATATTGGTAGATTGATTGCAGGCAGACAACAGGGTAGAGAATATTTCTTCTTCAGGTGGAGCCTTTCCGGTTTAGGATGAAAAATACCCTTCTGGATGAGAAGATGTTGATAAGGAGGAAGCTTCTAATATCTGTCCCTTAAAGGTGAAATAAGTGAGGAAACCAGAGCTGACCGGGCCAGACGGTGCTATCAGGATTAGCGATGGCTTGTCTAGTAGGGTCTTGTTAAGCACCCTGTTTATCACTGGAGGAAAGATGTCAGCAGATAGAGTTCTCCGACTCTATCGTGGAGACTATGCGGCTGCTCTAGACGGTTCAGGGAACCAACCTTCTGGGCTTTCTTGTTCTCACAAGTTGCAATGAGATGCCATTGAGGTTTATTCTATTTGTTAACTATTTGATCAAAATATTTGGGATTGAGAGCTCATTCATTTGTTCTGATCGTAGAGAAGATCCACTATTCCAACAACCTCTTATGTGAACTGCTGAGATGTTCTGTAGTGGCCTTCAACATTCTTCCTGTAGGAATAGACTCCTCGTGCCGCCCTGTTTACCATTACTGTGTTGTTGGATTGACATCGTAAGTTACATAGTTAATACGGTTGAAAAAAGACACATGTCCATCAAGTTCAACCAAGGAGGGGATGGATGCAACCAGACCATAACCAGATCCTTAAAGTTTGACAACAATGATGACTGTGTTATTGACCAGAATCTGTGGGCTGACTGATTCCTCACATGAACGCCTCATTTCTTGCTTGAGGAACCTGTAATGACTACAATGTGATCTACTGGCCGAAAACTTTTCCCTTGAAGAACATTTTGAGGATTTAATCACGAACGAGCTAAAAATTCTGACTGGAGATTCCTTATGTGCACCTTAGCCCTGGAAACTCCAGCAGCCAAGGGTGGACATGGCCATACGAAGAGTCAATTATGAAGACCAAGAAGGGTTTTTAGATTGGAGAAACGAAATCAGATTATTTCCAGTTTGACAAGAAAGCCCAAATAATAAAGAAGAGACAGCGCAATATTCAGAGTGGCTTGGGATCAGCCAATCATCATAGAGATGAGGGAACCTGGAGCATGCTCGAGTCGATCCGAACCCGAACTTTCGGCATTTGATTAGCGGTGGCTGCTGAAGTTGGATAAAGCCCTAAGGCTATGTGGAAATCATGGATATAGTCATTGGCTGTATCCATGTTTTCCAGACAACCTTAGAGCTTTATCCAAGTTCAGCAGCCCCCGCTAATCAAATGCCGAACGTTCGAGTTCGGATGGACTCGAACCCAAACCCGGTTCGCTCATCTCTATCCATGTATAGTATGATCAGGATCTGCTAGAGACTGCGGGCGGCTACAACGACAATGGAGACTTTCAGAAACCTCTGGAGCTGCCGAGAGGACGAAGGGCAAAGTGTGAAATTCAAAATGATGCAGATGGCCGCTAAGTTCTATTTTCTTGGAGCAGGATGATGGGACTTTGCAGATAACTGACCATAGGCTCTATAGACACCATAAAATCTACCCAGATGACATCTACGGTGGCCTTTATTGTCTCCATCTTCAATTTCTCTTGCTTTTTAGTGTTTCTTCGCAGCTCTATAAAAGCCTCCATTTACCTCCTGGCTTTGGGAGTGGAACATTTCCGGAATACACGTCCTGACTTATCTGAAACTATTTCTAGAGCTTTTTTTTCCTGGAGAATTTCTGACAGAAGACGAGGGATGGCGGGAAGGTGATTTACGTAAAGCCTTCCTATCTAATCGCAATTGAAGAGAATTACTGTGACGAATTATGTTCAGAACTTGTTTATCTACGTTTCCCATTCCGGAAAGGAATTCTGTAATCTTCCGCCCACAGCTCTGGGGTCACAATTCTGATTTGGTCTGTTTTGTCTTGTGCTCCTCTGAAATCTTCTCCCAGATCGGTCCTGACGGAGCCGTCTGCTGAATCCTCCTCTTCTTCTGAAAGACTCAGGAAACATTCATCCCGTATCTTCCTTATTAGCTGGAAACATTTTATCAAATTGGGAAACTATCAGGTGATCTGATTCAAAGGGCAAAGAACAAAAATGATTTATTAAGTTATTCCCAAACCATACACAGCACCTATAGGCCCCGGGCTGTTCACCAAGTCTGGGCCCCATTAGGGTCTGGTCCTGTGACAATGGGGTTGCAGGGCCATTCCGTGGCCCCCCTTCTCTGCTTGCGCACGGGATTGTGGTCGCTGACCGGCACAGTGATGTTTTTTGGTTAGGGACTCATGTGTATCAGAAGACCTGCACGTGGTACATGAGGCAATATGGTTTGGCCAAATTATATACTAACTTCTGATGTTGGTTTTAAATGTAGCTGAATAAGCTTTCATGTCATCCATGGGTACGATGTGCAGCCATTTCTGTCTTTTTGGCTTGTGCATATTATAGTAGTTATGTCCCTGTATATAGGAGCAGTATTATAGTAGTTATATTCCTGTATATAGGGGGCAGTATTATAGTAGTTATATCCCTGTATATAGGAGCAGTATTATAGTAGTTATATTCCTGTATATAGGGGGCAGTATTATAATAGTTATATACCTGTATATAGGAGCAGTATTATAGTAGTTATATTCCTGTATATAGGGGGCAGTATTATAGTAGTTATATCCCTGTATATAGGAGCAGTATTATAGTAGTTATATTCCTGTATATAGGGGGCAGTATTATAATAGTTATATACCTGTATATAGGAGCAGTATTATAGTAGTTATGATACGGGGTGAGAGCTGGATGGCTGGCACTACGGGGAATCACACGCTGTGAGCAGTACTATGAACGGCTAGCTCCTACCTGGATGTGATTACGGCTAGTGGAGGTGCTCAGCGCCAAAGAAAAACAGTCCAGCATGGAACAGGTGGAGAAAAAGAGGCGGTCACTCACCACTTGTTGTGCCGAAAAAAGAGTCCTAACGAAGCAGGAGTCCGCGAAAACGTTTGTCTGATTGCACCCGCTCCTCCACCTTTCCCCTTCCCTGTCACGTTCATTCCTGGATAAATAAAGGACTCTTTTTTCGGCACAACAAATGGTGAGTGACCGCCTCTTTTTCTCTACCTGTTCCATTATAGTAGTTATATTCCTGTATATAGGGGGCAGTATTATAATAGTTATATACCTGTATATAGGAGCAGTATTATAGTAGTTATATCTCTGTATATAGGAGCAGTATTATAGTAGTTATATTCCTGTATATAGGGGGCAGTATTATAATAGTTATATACCTGTATATAGGAGCAGTATTATAGTAGTTATATCCCTGTATATAGGAGCAGTATTATAGTAGTTATATTCCTGTATATAGGAGCAGTATTATAGTAGTTATATTCCTGTATATAGGAGCAGTATTATAGTAGTTATATTCCTGTATATAGGAGCAGTATTATAGTAGTTATATTCTTGTATATAGGAGCAGTATTGTAGTAGTTATATTCCTGTATATAGGAGCAGTATTATAGTAGTTATATTCCTGTATATAGGAGCAGTATTATAGTAGTTATATCCCTGTATATAGGGAGCAGTATTATAGTAGTTATATTCTTGTATATAGGAGCAGTATTATAATAGTTATATTCCTGTATATAGGAGGCAGTATTATAGTAGTTATATTCCTGTATATAGGAGCAGTATTATAGTAGTTATATTCCTGTATATAGAAGCAGTATTATAGTAGTTATATTCCTGTATATATGCAGTATTATAGTAGTTATATTCCTGTATATAGTAGGCAGTATTATAGTAGTTATATTCCTGTATATAGGAGCAGTATTATAGTAGTTATATTCCTGTATATAGGAGCAGTATTATAGTAGTTATACGGTTCAGGGAAGAAACAGAGTGCTGCACCTCACACCTATGGCTGATACTAGTGCCGCTAGGCTAAATAAAAAACACATCAGAATTTAGTGTATGAATTGATCAAGCCATACTGCCCCATGTACCTCGTGCCGGTATCTGATACACATGGGTCCCTACACTAAGTCCACACCGTGCCAGTCAGTGGCCACCAACCCCGCAGGCGTGCACAGTCAGGGAAAGGGGGCCATGGGACGGCCCTGCGACCCCCATGCCACAGGACCAGACCCAAAAACACCACACCAGAACCCGGCCAGCACCGCCGGCGGAGAAGGTCGCCCCCAAACAGCACAAGTCTGGATAAGTCTCCAGTTCGTGTTTTACAGTTCTCCCTCTCTGAACAGCTAGCACTCCTTTATAAGACCCACATGACCAAAATTAGCAGGATATGCCTGTGCTCACATGTCTGGACCCTATGTCTTCCCCATTCTGTGAGAGCAGCAGTGGTAAGTGTAATACCATATCCATACTTGTGTTGTTTGGGGGCAGCCTTCCCCGCCGGTGGTGCTGGCTGGGTTTTGGTGGGGCTTTTTGGGTCTGGTCCTGTGACATTGGGGTTGCAGGGCCGTTCCATGGCCTCCCTTCCCTGCACGTGCACGCTATGCGGGGTTGGCGGTCGCTGACCGACACGGTGTGGAGTTAGCGTAGGGACCCGTGTGGACCAGAGGACCTGCGCGGTGGTACACGGGGCAATATGGCTTGATCAATTCATATACAGACACTCTGCTGTTGATTTTTAATATAGGCCTAGCGGCATTAGTATCAGCCATAGATGGGATGTGCAGCGGTTCCATTCTCTCCAGTTCGTGTTTTATAGTAGTTATATGCAAAAGAACACTGCAGAGACACCATCACATGTCTCGACGTCAGTGAACTAGCCAGACCTTCCCTCCGGGAAGGAACAACCAAGCCAAAGCGTTCTCCAGTCAGGGAAACCACCTCAGCAAGGTATCCATCCACAGACAGCTGTTTCGGGGTTTTTGCCCCTCATCAGTGTGGAGTAGGTTTCTGGCTAGTGGGAGCAATGACTAGTATGTGCATGCAAAAGCACGCTGGTTGACCTCAGGGAGATCAACCAAAACACCGCAGAGACACCATCACGTGTCTCAACGTCAGTGTATTCTAGAACATTGCCCCCTGGGAAATCCAATATGCAAAAGAACACTGCAGAGACACCATCACATGTCTTGACGTCAGTGAACTATAGTAGTATAATATACTCCTGTATATAGGAGCAGTATTATAGTAGTTATATCCCTGTATATAGGAGCAGTATTATAGTAGTTATATTCCTGTATATAGGAGCAGTATTATAGTAGTTATATTCCTGTATATAGGGGGAAGTATTATAGTGGTTATATTCCTGTATATAGGAGCAGTATTATAGTAGTTATATTCCTGTATATAGGAGCAGTATTATAGTAGTTATATCCCTGTATATAGGAGCAGTATTATAGTAGTTATATTCCTGTATATAGGAGCAGTATTATAGTAGTTATATTCCTGTATATAGGAGCAGTATTATAGTAGTTATATTCTTGTATATAGCAGCAGTATTATAGTAGTTATATTCCTGTATATAGGAGCAGTATTATAGTAGTTATATTCCTGTATATAGGAGCAGTATTATAGTAGTTATATTCCTGTATATAGGAGCAGTATTATAGTAGTTATATTCCTGTATATAGGGGGCAGTATTACAGTAGTTATATTCTTGTATATAGGAGGCAGTATTATAGTAGTTATATTCTTGTATATAGGAGCAGTATTATAGTAGTTATATTCCTGTACATAGGAGCAGTATTATAGTAGTATATTCCTGTATATAGGAGCAGTATTATAGTAGTTATATTCTTGGATATAGGATAGTATTATAGTAGTTATATTCCTGTATATAGGAGCAGTATTATAGTAGTTATATTCCTGTATATAGGAGCAGTATTACAGTAGTTATATTCTTGTATATAGGAGGCAGTATTATAGTAGTTATATTCCTGTATATAGGAGCAGTATTATAGTAGTTATATCCCTGTATATAGGAGCAGTATTATAGTAGTTATATTCTTGTATATAGCAGCAGTATTATAGTAGTTATATTCCTGTATATAGGGGGCAGTATTACAGTAGTTATATTCTTGTATATAGGAGGCAGTATTATAGTAGTTATATTCCTGTATATAGGAGCAGTATTATAGTAGTTATATTCTTGTGTATATGAGCAGTATTATAGTAGTTATATTCTTGTGTATATGAGCAGTATTATAGTAGTTATATTCTTGTGTATAGGAGGCAGTATTATAGTAGTTATATTCCTGTATATAGGAGCAGTATTATAGTAGTTATATTCTTGTGTATAGGAGGCTGTATTATAGTAGTTATATTCCTGTATATAGGAGGCAGTATTATAGTAGTTATATTCTTGTGTATATGAGCAGTATTATAGTAGTTATATTCTTGTGTATATGAGCAGTATTATAGTAGTTATATTCTTGTGTATAGGAGGCAGTATTATAGTAGTTATATTCCTGTATATAGGAGCAGTATTATAGTAGTTATATTCTTGTGTATAGGAGGCAGTATTATAGTAGTTATAGTATGTAAAGAGTAAGAGACCTCAGCACAGCCGGTAAGTGTAACACACAACCAGCGGATATGGAGCACAGGTATAGGCAGTAGGAGCGACCCCCTGAAAATAAAGGCAACCTGGGCGGCGGTGCACGGATACTAACAATAGTGCAATACAGTCCAACAAGGAAGAAAATGTATTCAGCACTCACCGGTAACTGTAAGTCAGGCTTATATCTTTATTTCACATGAAATGTGCAGGCGGGGAGGAGGAGGGTGCGTAGCGTGTCTCAAATGGCGACGGCCGTTTCTGGCCTCTCGGGCCTGTCGTCTAGCCGTCGCCATTTGAGACACGCTACGCACCCTCCTCCTCCCCGCCTGCACATTTCATGTGAAATAAAGATATAAGCCTGACTTACAGTTACCGGTGAGTGCTGAATACATTTTCTTCCTTGTTGGATTATAGTAGTTATATTCCTGTATATAGGAGCAGTATTATAGTAGTTATATTCCTGTATATAGGGAGCAGTATTATAGTAGTTATATTTCTGTATATAGGAGCAGTATTATAGTAGTTATATTCTTGTATATAGGAGCAGTATTATAGTAGTTATATCCCTGTATATAGGAGCAGTATTATAGTAGTTATATTCCTGTATATAGGAGCAGTATTATAGTAGTTATATTCCTGTATATAGGAGCAGTATTATAGTAGTTATATTCTTGTATATAGCAGCAGTATTATAGTAGTTATATTCCTGTATATAGGGGGCAGTATTACAGTAGTTATATTCTTGTATATAGGAGGCAGTATTATAGTAGTTATATTCCTGTATATAGGAGCAGTATTATAGTAGTTATATTCTTGTGTATAGGAGGCAGTGTTATAGTAGTTATATTCCTGTATATAGGAGCAGTATTATAGTAGTTATATTCTTGTGTATAGGAGGCAGTGTTATAGAAGTTATATGTCTGTTTTCTATCAGTAAATAGTTTGTTAATGTTCCTCAGTCTGGTTATTACACCTCCTATTAGAGTCTTATCTCCCACTTTGCTCAGCCTCCTGATGTCTCTTATATTATTAGACATTAGATGATGTTTCTGGTGATCTTTAGTGAATCGGTCATTGATGTGACATTGGGGCTTTTCTGGGTTTCCTGGACCTGTGGTGGATTAGTAATCTTGGATGTAGACAGGGAATCTTTTATATTTCAACCTTACAGTCATAACTGAATAGCTCTCTCCATCTAATTATGT